>NC_060060.1:63218399-63518399 GCF_020283565.1 Trifolium pratense | reverse complement strand
TCTTTTCATCATCTCCTTTAATTAAATCATTTTAATTTTAATTATCAATATATCAAATTATCAAGTTTACAATCTCTATTAGAAAACCTTTTCATCATCTCTTTTGATTAAATCATTTTAATTTTAATTATCTTTAATTAAATCATTTTAATTTTAATTATTCTTTTACATTCTTTTACAAGTAAAAGGAATGTTGAGTTGCTCACAATCAAGTATTTTGATGATGTGGCACTCTAGAAGAAAAGTTTACAATCTCTATTAAAAAACCTTTTCATCATCTCCTTTAATTAAATCATTTTAATTTTAATTATCAATATATCAAATTATCAAGTTTACAATCTCTATTAAAAAACTTTTTCATCATCTCAATGGACTTGGAAACATTGCACCTTCCAAGAAAAAGCAATGCAGTTCCACAATCCACTCCGGAGATAATCGACGTCGACACCTACCGTTTATCCGTCAAGCGAGCCATCTCTGATGTCATTAATCTTTCCGATGAAGAAGACGACGATGACATTAAGATCCTCAATTTCATTCCAAAAACTATCCCTTTCGGAAAACGTAAAAGATTCGAAAACGGAGAGTCTTCAAATTCCAGAGCTGCGGCGTTTGTTTGCGAAATCTGCACTGACACTAAAACGATTAAGGATGCTTTCTTCATCAGCGGTTGCTCTCATGCTTATTGCTCAGATTGCGTGTCAATGTACATCAGTTCCAAACTTGATGATAACATCACAAATATTGGGTGTCCAGTTCCCGGGTGCAATGGTTTATTAGAAGCGGAGTTTTGTCGTTCGATTCTTAAACCCGAGGTTTTTGAACGGTGGGGTAAGGCATTGTGTGAGGCTTTGATAGATGTATCGGAGAAGTTTTATTGTCCTTTAATTTTTCGCTTGTTAACTGTGGTAACAATGTTGTGCGTGTTTTTAAAATATGAGGTGAGAAAGTTGATTATGTTGGATGCTGCTTGTTGTTGGAAAAAAGCGAGGTTGCAAATATGATTTGATGTAAGCTTTTGATTATGGTATTTAAGTTAATTTGGTTTTAATGTTTGCTATTTTAGGTTAAGAAGATCTTAATGAATGAAGGTGTTGGCTGCATAGTAAAATGTAGGTTATCTAAGTGTAATTTGGTTTGACTTTGTGGTAATTATGTTTAGGGTTGATGTTTATCCTTTATTTTCCTTGTTGATGTTGAATGTAGTTTATGGTTGTTAATCAATGAAACTGTTTCCTGGTTTGTTTTAATGTTAGTATATTTAAATTAAATATTATGAGTACATGTATACAAAGTTTAAAGTGGGTGTTTACTTGTATCAAATAAATATGCCAAGCTCAAAGTTGAAAAAATTAGATGAATTGATTATTAAAACATAAAAAAAATTCACAATAAAAAATATAAATAACATTAGAAAATATGTGATTTCCTTAAACCAATATCGATAATTATTACTTTTTTGTAATAATGAGGACGTTGCCTTTGACGTAGTGTTTGGCTATTTATTGTATAAGTAATCATCGGATAATATTGTTGAATTCGCAAAAAGGATAAAATAGCTTTTCAGTTATGATTTTGAATGTATCTGTAAAAAAATTCAATGTAGTTATGAATTGAGTTATGAACTTTCAAATTCATTTTAATTAATATTGAAGGTAGTTAAAAATAGCTGAAACGAACTATCATTTTGGTTAATTGAAATGAAATTATGGATATAAGCGCATATATTTTGCGTTGATAAGTTTGTCCATTTTCTCAAATAATCATTAAGAATGAATCTTCATCATGGTAAATAAATGGAAGTTTCTCATTTGCGGTTAATTCGTACTAATTTATATTTATTGGCCAACCAAAGTATATGTGGTTAGGGGGTGCTCAAATCCAAACAAATCTAAATAATAACTGAAATTTGATCCAAAATAACTGAAAACTGCAAAAAATCGAAGTTTTTTTTATGTGTTTGGATATTCTTTTGTGAAAACCACTGGATCTGATTGGATTTCGAATTGATTTCGAATATAATTGCTTATTGTCATTCTAAAATTTAAATTTTCATTATATTATATGTTATATTTTACATCAAGCTTAATATTTATTTTCTCAAAAATTTAAAACTATTATTTGTTATTTTTTTTTATAATATTTATATTTATTAAAAAAAATATAATTTATAATGTGGATATCCAAAAACCGATCCAAATTAAACTGCATAATGTTGGATTGGATCGGATTTCTTTATTTGTCATTGGAAACCGAACTAAATTGCAAATGAATTTCATTTTGGATCGGATGAGATTTTACTTAAAAATCGATCTAAACCGAACCGCGAGGACCCCTATATGCGCGGTTGATATATTGAAATTTAACTTCATATCAGCCATAGAAATTAATGTTAAATTCCTAGCTTTTGTACATATTTAGATACGAAAAAAAGTATAACTCTCTAAATATGTACATCCAAAATTATGGTGTTTAATAGATAAAATCGTATAAAGGAAAAAAATAATAAAAAACAAACATAAGATTTTCTTTGAAGAAACAAAAATCAAACATAATTGGGTAGATGAATCAAACATAAATGGGTAGATGTACGGGGAAAAACAATTTTTTAGGAGTTGATTGAATAATTGGAGGAAATTTTTTCGACACAATTTGATTGTCACACAAATAATATATTAAGGAAACAATAAAAGATGATTCAATTTGAGCCATAAATTTGGGACAAAGACAAAGTTGGCCCATGACAAACCCTATATCCAACCTTCTAAACCCACATCCAATTTGTTTCGTTTCAACATAACAATACGGCTAGGTTTGACTAAGGTGATCTAGCAAACATTTTCCATTTGCAGGCAAACAAAATTCCAGACGTTTCCAAACAAATTTCATGTGAATCATTCAAAGTTTTGTTGATGTAGATCAGGTAATTTTAAATTTTTATCTGCAAAAAATATTCCATTATCTTATGAAAACTTTTGTAACTACATGATTATCAGATTTTACACGTTTAATATATCTATAGTCATATTAATCTATATCAGTAATACCAATATCTATATCAGTAATTAACTTCTGGATGATTTAAATGGGTAGGATTTTCTACGCAATACCCCAATTAACAATTTGGGAATATTGATATGGTTTTTGAGAAATATGATATTTCTGTCAATTGCAAAACAAAATCATCATAAATTATAGATGGGAATATTGTCAAGATTTCAGCTTTATAATCCATTACTTATGATCTACTGTAATTCAGGCTAAAATAACTTTAATTAAATCTCCGGCAAAATATAATAGTTGTAATATTACAAAGCAAAGGATATGAAGTTCAACATTCACCTTACACATATTATAGTAGATGACATTAGTTCTTGCTAAGTCTTAGTACACATATACATTAGGTAAATAATTTGAAATTCAGATTCAACATGATCAACACAAAAGATATCATATGATAATAAAGAGGCTTTTGGAATAAAGTCACAGAGCAACAAAGATTACCGGTCCTAATTCTGATGCATATTCCGGCGTATAATCCTCACATTAAGCTCATCTGTTTCTGGAAACAGGACAAACCTCAAAGTATCTCCAGCCCTTGGTCTGTGAAGGCGAACGTAATCGTACCATCCTTTACCAATGGGCTTTTCATAGTGGTCAGTTTTCAGCGATCTTTTTGAAGTATGAATTTGGCATTCAACTTCAAAAATTGTGTCATCCGATATTAGCTGAATCTTGTTCACATTGGCAAGGATACCTCTTGAAATTGCATTTGGAAAATGCTGCAATAATAACACAAAAATGATCACAGATAGTGAGTTTGAACTTAAAACTATATGATTACACTCCATATTTTTCATAGGTTACAAAATAAGTAATAATGAAGGCACGATAAGCGTAAATCGCATGAATCCAAAAAACAAATAGAATAGTCTGCAATCAAACTATATATCTCAGAGTATATAAACATATTATTATTTATTGTCCAAACAGGTAAAATGTCTCAATGGCAGAACAATTGAAATGTAAATCTAATTAAGTATTAAAGAATTTCAATGGTATGAAATATTACCATCACTTGTTTCTTTGAAAGATTAGCCAAAGCCTTTGTCACTGTTGTATACCATGTAACTGTCACCTGTTCACCTTCTTCTTGAACATGATCTTCTCCATTATCCTCTTCCTCAGCTTCATCCTGAAAAAATAGATATTCGTTATAGACCATTATTTTTTATCTGAAATATTTAGATTTTGAAATGCAAGATCAATGAAGCATTACCATGACTTGAGGTGCTGCATCCTCAACCACACTTATAAAGGTCATATGAAAATCATTGTTTTTAATTTTATAGTCAAGAAGAACCTTTATTGGTCTCTCAAGTCCAAGAACTTCGGAAACATCATTGCCATTCATAAAGAAATTGGTATCATCCTTTTCAAATGTTACATGTGCCCAACAACGATCTGCTACAATCCTACCATAGTTTAGTCGATTGATCTCTCTTTTCCAAAGTTCATGAAACTCAGTTGGAATTAAGATTTTTGTCTGAAATTAAAGTTAAAAAACCATGATTAGACATAATTGACAATTTGCATAATGTGAATGTGTTACTGAAATCAAAGAGCATAGCATGTCATGGTCTACCTGAAAAGGACTGATAATTGTTTCAAATGTTGTTGGCCTATCAGGAATCTCCATCGTCTCAATGTATGTCATTGCGAATTCGTTAAGATGGATTTTATAATCGAAAAGCACTTTGGTAGGGTGCTGAAAACCAAATTTCTTAGCCACAAGTTGGCCATAGAACATGAAGCAAATATCTTCATTCAAATTGAGATAAATCTTCACTAATTCAGAATTACTGGTAATTGTCCCTTCCTTTTGTTTGTACAATTCGTATTTCCAATCATTCAAGAAACTAATTGGAATGTCAATTGGTCCCTAATATTGAAAAACATTATATATTTTAAAACTTGACAAACAAATTGAGTCGTATAACTTATAAATTATAGTCTTATAATTATCAGTGACAGAATCAGGAAAAATAAATTGGGGGGTCAAATTTTTGTATAACATATAAAATTATACGAAAATAATAGTATCTACAATAGATTATCTAAGTAATTAACGACTGGCGTACCTCTGTCGGATAAATCACACTTTCGAAAGTGCTGATTCTTTGATTTGGATTGTTTGGTGTAGTGCTAAAAAATAGCAACAATTACAAAAAAAAAATAAATTAAAACTCAGTCTTAAAAGCAGTAAATTTGGTGATTGAAAAACAATATAAATAACGACCTATTAGTAACATATTCAGATATATTCGAATTGAACAATTTATCTTACAAAAGTATCAGGGGTTTAATATTTAAACTTATATATGACATATATGCTACGATTTTCATAAAACTTAAGAACAATGACCAATGAAAGTCTTCATTTGTATGGATTAAGTAGTTTATCAAGATAATTGATAAACTGGAAAAGATGATGATGTGAAAACTTTATTAAGCATGCATGAACAAACAAATAACAGGAACAAACGATTCAAACTTGAAAAAGTACAAATTGATTACCATTTTGATGAAGACGCCATTTGAATCTGAACGGTTTTGGTTTGATAGGGAAGAAGATTTTGGCGGATCTAATGGCTGGGGAATTGTAGAGTTCTTGTTGCGTGATGATAGTGAAATGTTGAAAAGGAAAGTGCTTTTTGGCATTTATCTCATAAAGGTAAAGAAGAATATGGAAAGTATTCCTTTTGTTGGGAAAAGGCAATGGTTTGTGATGTGGTATAACCAATAAAGAACTCTTTAGAAAGATTTTGTGACTGTTCATGTCTCCTAATAGAAAATACACGGAGATATAGGTCTTTTTCAATTAATTAGGACCACAATTGTTGGAATGTTAATTTGGTTACATAAAAATTATATGTCGAATAATGGTTGGTATAAAGAAAGTGGGGTGAAGTGGGGTAATGTGGTCGAAAACATAGTTGGTATTTATCGACGGTGTAAAATTATTTTACACCGTTGGTGCATTTAAATTAAATCCTTCTTGAAAAGACACGAAGATGTAGTTCTCAAAATAGTTATTAGTCGCACGGATATGGGAATCATTTTAAGATTAATAATATAAAATAATATTTTGTAGTGTTGGTATTTCTTAAAATTTATGTACTATATATAATTGTCAGACACATATTTTTTAATTACTACATATGATGTACCGCCATTTTATTGAACTTTTTATAAAATAATTTTACACCGATGATATATATTAGTTAAATTTTAATTAACCAGATAATTAATAATTTTTTAAGGATATATTTTACATTGTAATATTTATTTTATCATTTTAACTAAATGAAAAAACTCGAATTAGCTTAAAAGTAGCACAAAAAAATTGGTTGATTTTTAGGTTTATTTATTATATAAAATTTTTATTAAATTAGTTCTTAACCCTATAAAAATTTAAAGTAGTAGTTAAGGTATAGAGAGTTTTATATATCTAAATGTACTAACATATTAGAAAATTAATATTATGTATACAATAATGGTATAAATATATTCATAACAGCTTAGAAATTCTGAAAATATATATATGCCATAATAAATTACATATTATTGACGATAATAATATTTGTATACATAAAATCATCACAGTTAAAATCTAATATATTTCCTTCAACAATATTATTGAGTTTACACCATTTCTTCCATCCTTTTGTAAAGGTAAACTCAACACCATTTTCACCATTTTTTGTGAATTTGCATGTGACATTTTCATGATGAGCACCGCATAGTATGAATTCTCTATAAACTGATAATGATAGGTGGAATCCAAAATCATGAGGTAGAAGCTAAAGATTGACAAAATTGAATTGTTAGTATATACGTACGGACAAAAAATGGCTATTAAATGAAAAAGTACTTAAAAAGGATAAAATTTATGAACTAACCAGTTTAGAGGAATTAAGATGGGATTCCTTTATCACAAGTAGGAAAGAACGATAATCATCTAGATTTGTACTCAAACTATGATATTGGGGAAAAGAAGATGGAGACTCATTTTGTTCAAACTCACAAACGATCATAAGAAAAGTATCTTGACCATAGTAGTGAAATGTAAGACTTTGATTTCCATTCCATTTATAATAATTTCTAATTCTTGGCCAACCAAATGTTATTAGTGGTTTGTGAAATTCCTGGCACACAGTGGACAGGTGTTGATCAAGGTGTATCAACACTTGTCTGTTGTAGACAGATGTTGTTACCGGTGCACCAACACTTGTCTATAAACAGAGTACTTAACATAAAACAATAAAAACAATAAGGTAAATAACACACAAGAGTTGTTAACCCAGTTCAGCCTAAAGCCTACTCTGGGATACCAATCCGAGAATGAAGTCCACTATCAGCAGTATTACTTCGAAGCTAAACTCACCCGTTTACAACTTCTCACTTAATCACTACCCAATGACACTTCTACCTAGGAACTCCTAGATATGAGACCCCGTCCCAATTCCCACCTTAACAACACAGACAACGTTGTTATAAACTTCAACGATTACAACAGGTGGAGACACACTCCTAAGAAACTAGGATTCACTCTTGCTTAAAAGCTTGCGAGCAAACCACACAACATAATAGAACAATCACCGTACTTCAAAGCTTAGGAGAAGTTCACACTTACAACTCAATAACACTCAGGTCCTAAGCTTGCATCAATGAGACACAAGAAAGGCTCACAATTAACACTCTAAAATCCCTAAAAACACACGCTTTGTAAGACACGATTTTAGATGCTTGAAACCATATGCTTGCCTTCGTATTTATAGTAGTAGAATGACTTGGGCTTCAAGACAAAATTAGGGCTTCTAGAATTGCGGCAGCAGTGATATATTTCTGAAAATAATAGTTATATTTTTGAAACGCAGAAATATATTTTCCAAAAATATAATTCCTTTAGAAAATATAACTAGGGTTTGGCTGCCTCCTGAAACACATTAAACACGTGCGCCTTCCTCTGTAAGAAACCTTGAAATAATTCTTCAATCAGATCTTCAAAAGATTGAGTAGAAAATAATAACCGCTAGCTGGCGCGCACAGATACACAGACAGGTGTTGTTCCAAAGTGTACCAACATTTGTCACAACACTTGGGGTCAGCACATATGTCTCAACACTTGGCTAAAATATGTTTTTGCAAAATGTAGCCAACATACAAAAACCCAACAATCTCCCCCTTTGGCAAATTTTGGCTAAAACAATATTAGACCAGTATATAGAGAGATACAGTATTACCTTTCCTTCGAGTCAACATGATCACACAACTAGGAAAGAAAGTAACACACAATAAAACTACTTCCAAGATAGTCAAGTAGCATCAGAGGCAATGCAACAGCGGAATAATCACAACTAGCCTCATGGATCAACACAAGGGAGAAATAAACTCCCAATAGTAGATGCTAAGAAGTAGGAGAAATAAACTCCTAATAGTGTAACGCGTATCCATTCATCATAAGAACAACAGGAAAAATAAATTCCCATAAAACATCAGAGAAAAATAAATTCTCAGTCATAGTGGATAGTGGATTCATTAGTCTGGTGCCATAACACTTGGCACAACATTTGTCATCAAATATATTCAGGCGATCAAGAGATACTATCACTCACACTCCCCCTGAATTCATGCATACAAACATCAGATAGAGAAAGAATATTCACTACTCCCCCTCAACACATGCATATTACTCACACTCCCCCTGAATACGAGCATAGATCATTTGCACAGAAATAGTCACCAGATGTAAGAACATCTGTCCACACACTTGTCACAGATGTAAGAACATCTGTCCACACACTTGTCACACACACACACACTACTCCCCCTTTTTAGCCACAATTTTGACAAACACCATGCATAGGAAAACATAGAGTAGCAGACAATAGAAGTATCAGGGTGCAATTATTACAGACCATAATGCACACACAGGTGCTAGAAATCCAGGGCCTTGCCCATAAAAGTAACATCAAAGAAACACCAAAAGTACAGCAGAAAAAAAACATAAGAAAACATCAGAGATCATATAGAAGAACTTTCATCAGAGTCCTCCATCAAATCCTCAGTGCTATCATCAGAGCCACTGGTTTCCACACCTCCTTGTCCATCAGGCTCACCCTCAGCATTCTCAGCAGCTTCCTCAGCCTTGAGAGCCTCAATCACACGATCTATTTTCAATTTTCTGGCCTCAAGAGCTCTGCTAGTCTCAGTCAGATCTGTAATCATCTGCTTCCTAGTGAGTACCCCAGCTTGGACAGATGTGCCAACACCTGCTGCAACATTTGTCCCTTCAAGCAGCCTCTGCTCAATAACCAACACCCCTTTCCTTTTACATGGAACATCAGTGCTTCTTAGAATATCTGGGTGTTGCTCAAGGATGATATTACATAACAGAGTGGGAAGAGCAACTGGCTTCTCAACAGCATAAGTCAAAGCATGGCTTAAAGTTTCTTGAAAGAAATAGGACCCATAATCAAATTTTGCCTTAGTACCCACAGCATAAATGAACTTTCCCAATGCTCTGGCCACATCACCTGAGTGGGTTGTAGGCACCCAGTTATGTGCAGCAATCCTATTCAGAACAGCATAGAATGGAGAGAGAGAAGTTGCAGCCAACTTAGCCTTGCTAGGCCACACTTTTATCCTGCCACCTGTGAGGACCTTGCAGACCTCATTGTCTGTGACTTTTAGAGCAGCCACCTCTTCAGTATTCCTTTGCAGATATTGATTAATAACAGTTGGTGAGAATTTTACACATTTCCCACGAACAAAAACTTGCCTATATTCAGGACTTGCTGGATCATTGCAATTTTCAGCCACATTAATCAAGAATTCTTTGACAAGCCTGTCATAGCACTTGTCCAAACCACAAATAGTCTTCATTAAACCTGTATACTCAATAGCTTCAACAACACTTTGGCATTGAAGGATATCATCTTTTAGATTCCTTTCCAGAGCTAACCTCCTGTGATACACAAATTTCCATCTAGCAGACCCATTTTCCAGATGGAATGAAACATTATCCAAAGGAGCATAGGGAATAGATTGAGGGACTTTCTTTCTTCCTATACTCTTCCTAGATGTACTGCCAGATGCAGCAACATCTGTCTCTGGCTCAAAGTCAGAGTCACTGGTTGGTGGAGCTTTCCTTTTCCTAGCTTTTTCCTTTTCCTCAGTTCTAGGAACCACCTAACTCACAGGTTTTGGAGGTCCATATAGGGGTTTTCTACCAGTACTTTTTCCAGCCCTAGATGGTTTGGGTGTTTGGACAGGTGTGTTAGCAGCTTCTACACCTTTACCAGCCCTACTTCTAGTCCTCCTAGCCACACTAGCCTCAGAATTTGCAGGAATAGACTTGTCACTCACAGTTGTTTCATTGACAATTATAACCTCAGGATTTTCATTGACAACCTTATCAGGAACAGTCTCTTTATCAGCATCCTTAGGTTGGGGACTCTCATCAGACTCAGAATAGTCCACCAGATTTTCCTGTGCCAAAGATGTGGTAACATCTGGCACCACATTTGGCGCAGCGCCATGTGTTGCAACATTTGGCGCAACATGAGTCTCAGGCCCTATTTTTTTGAGAGACTCAGCAGCAACCTCATCATTGGTCTCAGTAAAAGCACCAATATTAGCATCAACAACAACAGGGGAGTTAGGAATACTTTTCCCCAAATTTCCAGATATAGCAGGGGTCTCTACACCTAGGGTTTTATCAAATTTTGGTATATTAAGACCTAAATTAACAGAAGTCTTACCAGATGTATCAACATTCTCAACTGTAGGATTAGCGACAGGCGTTGCAGCACCACTTGAAGGAGGTGGATCAGTGTGAAGCTCAGACATTGTAAACGCCTTACTCGATTCACCTTTCACTTTCTTGCTTTTACGCTTTGAACCTTTAATTGAAGCAGGAGATGAAGGATTTGTACTTGTTCGTGATGATTTATCCTTCTTTGCAGTTGATTTTCTCCTCATCGTTGGACTTGTGGGAGGTATGGTGTTGAGAGGAATAACATCTATCACCATTTGTTGTAGCGATGGAACATCATTGGTCTTGGTTGGTGAAGATTTTGCAGAGTCAGACATGATTATTGAGTAAAATTTTCTGAGAAAAGTAAAGATTGGAGAAATGTTGATGAGGAAGTTGGAGAGATTTTGAGCGTGAGAGAGAGAATGGAAGAAAAGTAATGATTGTGGTTGATAGAGTGAAGTTGAATGAAAACTCCCTTGATTAGCGTGTAACTTTAAGTGAAGAGGCGGATGAGAGGTAGTTACACGCATTACATGTTGTAACTGCTATTTGTCTTCAAAAAGGCAAATTCCAAGTTTGCCTCTCAAATTTTCAAATTGATTCGCATCTAAAGCCTTTGTAAAAATATCTGCCAACTGTTCTTCAGATGCAATGTGTTCAAGTGTAACAATTTTTTCTTCCACAAGTTCTCTTATAAAATGATGTCGTATATCAATGTGCTTGGTCCTACTATGCTGGATAGGATTTTTAGAGATATTTATAGCACTCAGATTATCACAGTAAAGTGTCATGACATCTTGCTCAACACTATACTCCTTCAACATTTGTCTCATCCATAACAATTGAGAGCAGCTACTACCAGCTGCTATATATTCTGCCTCAGCTGTGGATAGAGACACACTATTCTGCTTCTTACTAAACCAATATACTAGATTGCTTCCCAAGAAGAAACATGCACCAGAGGTGCTTTTTCTATCATCAGCACTTCCTGCCCAATCTGCATCACAATAGCCAACTAGTGTAGAATCATTACCATGAGAGTATAAAATTCCATAGCCACATGTTCCATTGACATATTTGAAGATTCTCTTTACTTGAGTCAGATGGCTCATCTTGGGCTCAGATTGATATCTAGCACAAACACCTACTGCAAACATGATATCAGGTCTGCTAGCTGTGAGATATAGCAAGCTTCCAATCATACTTCTGTAGAGACTTTGATCCACATCAATCCCTTTCTCATCTTTGGTAAGCTTCAAATGTGTAGGTGCAGGTGTCCTTTTGTGACTACCACCTTCCATTCCAAATTTCTTCACATTGTTTCTTGCATATTTTTCCTGAGAGATAAATATGGTGTCTTCCATTTGTTTGACTTGAAGACCTAAAAAATAAGTTAGTTCTCCTACAAGACTCATTTCAAATTCAGATTGCATTTGATGCACAAAATGTTCCACCATTTGTCGCGACATTCCACCAAATACAATATCATCCACATATATCTGAGCTATCATTAGCTTCCCTTTCTCCTCTCTTACAAACAGGGTTTTATCATTGCCACCTTTCTTGTATCCATGGCTGACAAGGAATTCAGTCAATCTTTCATACCATGCTCTAGGGGCTTGTTTCAATCCATAGAGAGCTTTCTTTAGTTTGTAGACATGGTTAAGAAAACTTGGATCTACAAACCCTTTTGGTTGTTCAACATATACCTCTTCATTTAGATAGCCATTTAGGAATGCACTCTTTACATCCATTTGATATAACTTGAATTTTAAGATGCATGCCACAGCCAAGAGCAATCTTATGGACTCCAAGCGAGCAACTGGAGCAAAAGTCTCATCAAAATCTACTCCTTCTATCTGGGTGTATCCTTGTGCTACAAGTCTGGCTTTATTTCTAGTAATGTCACCGTTTTCATCAGTTTTGTTCTTGTAGACCCACTTTGTACCAATAACATTTATACCATCTGGTCTAGGTACTAGATCCCATACCTCACTTCTTTTGAACTGAGTTAGTTCCTCCTGCATAGCATTGATCCAGTATTCATCAGTCAAAGCTTCTTTAACATTCTTTGGTTCAATCTTGGATATGAAGCATGAGTTGGAGATTGCTTCTTTTGATCTTCTTGTTGCAATTCCTTGATTTGGATTTCCAATGACAAGTTCTAGAGGGTGATTCTTCTGTGTTCTAGTAGATGGTCCCTTGTTTGGTCTAGGAGCCTCTGTAGTAGATTCAGAATGTTGATCAGGTTCAGGTTCAGTTTGATCATCATCTAGTGTTGGGACAGGTGTGATGACATCTGTCTCTTCAGCTGGATCTGCACTTGTTGTATCACTATCATCAACAACAACATTAATTGATTCCATCATAGTTCTTGTTCTGGAGTTAAAAACTCTGTAGGCTCTGCTGTTGGTTGAGTAACCTAAAAATATCCCCTCATCACTTTTGGGGTCCAATTTTCTCCTAGGTTCTCTATCTGCCAAAATGTAACATTTTGACCCAAACACATGGAAATATTTCACAGTAGGCTTCCTATTCTTCCATAGTTCATACAGTGTTGTAGCAGTACCTTTTCTTAATGTTACTCTATTGTGAATGTAACATGCTGTATTCATGGCTTCAGCCCAGAACTTGTAAGGAACATTTTTGGCATGCAACATCACTCTAGCAGATTCTTGTAAGGTTCTGTTCTTTCTTTCAACCACACCATTTTGTTGAGGTGTAATTGGTGAAGAAAATTCATGAGCTATTCCTTCAGCAGCACAAAAATCAGCAAATTTAGAGTTTTCAAACTCCTTACCATGGTCACTTCTGATTCTTACAATACTACAATCTTTCTCCTTTTGAAGTTGTAAGCAAAGATTTTTGAATTCTTCAAAAGTCTCAGATTTTTCCCTAATGAAATTGACCCAAGTATATCTAGAGAAGTCATCAACAACAACAAGAACATATTTCTTACCTCCTAGACTCTCAACTTGTATGGGCCCCATCAGATCCATATGTAGTAACTCAAGAACTCTAGAAGTGGACAAGTGTTGCAACTTCTGGTGCGACACTTTGGTTTGCTTCCCAATCTGACATTCACCACAGATGTTGCCTTCCTGTATCTGTAAACTTGGTAGTCCTCTGATAGCTTCTTCAGATATGACTCTCTTCATGCTCTTCAGGTTAAGGTGTCCTAATTTTTGATGCCACAGCTTAACCTCTTCATTTTTAGTTAAGAGACATGTAGATACATTAGCTTCTTCAAGAGGGATCCACAGGTAGCAGTTGTCCTTTGATCTAACACCCCTCATAAGGATGTCTCCTCCATTATTGCTGACAAGACATTCATTTTTTGTAAAGTTGACTTTCATGCCTTGATCACATAGTTGGCTTATACTGATTAGATTGGCAGTTAGCCCTTTTACAAGGAGAACATTTTCAAGTTTTGGTAGACCATGGTCAATCAGTCTTCCAATACCTTTAATTTCCCCCTTTGCTCCATCTCCAAATGTCACAAAACTTTTGGCATAGGATTTTACCTCCTTCAAATACTTTTCAACACCAGTCATGTGTTTGGAACAACCACTATCAAAGTACCAATCTTCTTTTGATGAGGCTCTGAGAGACGTATGGGCAATCAAACTTTTCCCACTGCTTTCAGCTGTATACTCCTTGACATTGGTTGTATCATCCTTTTGCTTCCATTCCATCCTTGTTTTAGTAATGGTTGGATCAGACTCTTGAGTAATTTCACTTGGATACCCATACAATTTGTAGCAGTAGGGCCTTATGTGCCCCTTTCTTCCACAGTGATGACATTTCCATGAGTGGTACCTGCTTCTGGGTCTAGGTATAAATCTAGGTCTCTGCCATCTTTGCTGATGTGGTGCCACATGTGGTAAGACTTGTCTCTGCTGTCTAGGAGCCAGGTGTGGCAACATTCTGTCATGCATTTTTGGAGAAGGTTGTTTACTTATCTCAGGCATATATTTCCCTTCTTTTTTGTAATCCATAATCCTATTAACATTTTTGTATTCATACCCAATGCCTATTTTGGATCTACTAGGAGTAGGCAATGTTTCTAGGATTTCATCTAGATCACTTCCTTTTAATAGCCTAAGAACATGCTTCTTTAAGTTCTCAAGATGAGAGTTTAATTCAGTTACCTCTTCATTCAGATGGGCTATCTCTGTCAGTTGTTTGATCTTGTCTGCTTCTAAGTTGATGATAGTTGCCTTTTGTTCCTCGATGATCTTTAAACTTTCTTCCCATTTAGCACTAAATTCAGAGATTCTTGACAGATTGGCAGTTCTCTCAGTTTGCAATTTAGCAATTGTTTGTTTTTGCTCTTCAGAGACTCTGCAGACTTCTTCACTCTTCAGACACAGTTTTTTATATGACTCAGCAAGTTCATCAAAGGTCAGTTCTTCCTCACATGATTTAGTGTCAGATGTACATACACTTGTCAATGCATGTATAGCCTTTGCAGTATCAGCTTCTC
Source organism: Trifolium pratense (assembly GCF_020283565.1). Lineage (NCBI taxonomy): Eukaryota > Viridiplantae > Streptophyta > Magnoliopsida > Fabales > Fabaceae > Trifolium > Trifolium pratense. The sequence continues at coordinate 63,503,091 of NC_060060.1, read as the reverse complement.
CTTCAGAGTCTTCATCTGACCAAGTTACAGTTAACCCCTTCTTCTGTTTCTTCAGGAAGGTTCCACATTCACTTCTAATGTGACCATACCCCTCACATTCATGGCATTGAACACCTTTATTTGGAGCTGATTTCTCATCTGTTACAGGTTTTCTGAAATTCCTGTAAGTGTTGCGACCAGTGTCAGCTGCACCTGTCTTAGAGCGTTTGTCCATTCTCTTTAGCACCTTATTAAATTGTTTTCCCAAAAGAACCATTGCATTAGAGATGCTGTTTTCAGACTCTGTGTCACTCTGTTGATCTTCTTCCTCAGCATTTGAAACAAAAGCAATGGTTTTGTTTTTCTTATCCATCTTTTCATTTGTAACTACCTCATAGGTTTGTAATGAACCAACCAGTTCATCCAGCTTCATATCTGTGATATCCTTTGCTTCTTCTATAGCTGTGACTTTCATGTCAAACTTCTTAGGTAAAGACCTAAGCATTTTCCTTACCAGCTTTTCTTCAGGTATCTTTTCACCCAAGGCATCAAATTGATTATCATAATCAAGTATGGTCATGTGAAAGCTTCCTTAGCAGAGACACACTTTTTGATGAGTCTGAATATGTGCTTGTCAACACCATTATATAGTGCATATAATGCTTTTGAGTTTGCAAGAGCAAGCTCATCCTCTTCTTTGGACCATTCTTCAGCAGATTTCAACTCAAGAGTTGGTTTACCATCTTTGTCCATCTTCACAGGTGGAGTCCACCCTCTCAGAACTGTCTTCCATGTTTTGCTATCAATTTGTTTTAGGAAGGCCATCATGCGGGACTTCCAATAGTCATAGTTTGAAGCACCAACCAGAAGAGGTTGTAACGACCCAATTTTCAAATTATTGATTTTTATGTGTTAAAATATTTTATTAACGTAGAAATTTAATTAAGTTAATAACTTGAGTTATTTATCGAATACTTTAGTTATTAAGCGAGTAGAGTGAGTTAGCGTGTTATTGGGCCAAGCCAATTGGGCTTGAGGCCCAATGGGCCTTGAGTGTGTGAGGTGGCGCCATATGGCCATGAGGGGGAGAGGAGAACATTTCATTTCTCATAGTTTTGTGTTCTTGAGAGAGTTGGAAAGCTTGGAAGCTAGGGCAAGAAGAAAGAGAGAGATTCAAGATCATTCATCGAGTTTTCTTCGAATCCAGGTATGAGAGTAGTTTCCATAGTCGTGGGTGATCCGAGGAAGGGGAGAATGTCGATTTCTCCTCACCCGAACTTCCTCCACCCCATTTTCGTTTTAGATTGGAATGGATTTTCTTGATGAAAATCGTTCCTAAGGTTCTTGATATGTTTAACATGCTTGTAACATGATTAATGAACGGAAATCATGGTTGAAAACGAGTTTTCTAACAGATTAAACTCAAGAACTTTGTGTTCTTGAGAGTTTTTATGAAAAAGTGTCAATCTTTACTTTTTCGATGTTTATGACGTAGATCTGAGAAATGAACTGTCCTTTTGTGTTTATCTATGTTTGTTAAGCTTGAATACAAACTCTTTTGGGATTTATAACATGAAAAATGGGATTTTTGGGCGTTTTTGTGTAGAAAACGCATGTTTTTCCGCCTCAGGCGCAATAATTTCCGCCTGAAATGGCAGATCAGTGAGCAGCCAGCCTTTCAGATATTTTTCCGCCTCAAACGTAAATTTTTCCGCCTCAAACGTAAACTTCCGCCCCAAACGTAAATATTTCCGCCCCAGGCGGAAATACTGCAGATTTCACCAATTTTTCATCTGCTATCTTCCTTTGCATGTATTTTCAATCAGTGTCTTACTCTTACATGATTGTTGATGCTTGTTGATGATTGTTGATGCTTGTTGATGCTTATAACGATTGTTAATCATGTATGAAGTAATAAATGAAGAATATTAAGGTTTAGTTAAATCTTAATAATGAAGTATGTTGGATAGTGTTCCACATAATAAATGAAGAGCTTATGCTAATTATTTGTGAGTGTGAAATTCTGGTATCACTAGAATGATGTTGCCTAAGATGTCCCAACAACTACCTTGTGATTAACGTTGTTTCTATTGTTGGCACATCTTATATAACATATAAAAACTGACAGAAAATAAATAAATGACACAAGTAATTGTTAACCCAGTTCAGCCAACTGCCTACTCTGGGGGATACCAATCCAGGAAGGAAATCCACTAATAGCTCTAGTTACTAAGACCTCCAGCAAACCCTAGGATTTACGCCTTAAACTAAGACCTCCAGCAAACCCCTGGTTTACGCCTTATAACCTCGACACTACTCATGCAACTTCTGCCTAGGAACTTCCTAGACATGAGATCCCATCTCACTTCCACTCACACAACACAACCTGTGTTGATTATACAATGTTGGGAAAGATGTGGCGACAACTTGCCAAGACAACACTTCACTTTTGCTTAAAAGCTTCAAGTGAATCACACACGGTAAACTCCGTACTTCAAAGCTTAGGAGTCACCTTAAACTAATAAACTTACTTCTTAGCTCGTGTTATAGAATCCACAAGCAAGAATTACAATCAAATAATAAAAGACTCAACAAAGACTCAACAAAGACTCAATATGTGTAACTGATATTTTTCAATGAGATATCTAGTCTTGAGCTTGGTCTTCGTATATATAATGATTAGGCACGCTCCTCTTTCTTCACAAATGCTCAGACGCTCCTTGAGAATCATAAAGGATGATCTGATACTTTTTCAATCTTCATTAAGGATATATCAAGACTTTCCAAAAGTGTTTAAAGGACTTTATATGATAGGATAAGTCATCCAGCTATTCCATTAAGTTTGTCTTATCCTTAAAGCTCCTGATCAGATCAAATCTCCATTGAGCGTGCTCTTTAAGTGGATTTCCATAAATAGCAGATGCTCTCATAAATGCGCGAGATTTCCTTGAATAAATATGATGTTGTAACATGTTTTCCAACATCTTGTTAGTATATTTGTTTTAGCAAAATTAAGCCAATTCAAATATCCAACAATCTCCCCCTTTGGCAATTTTTGGCTAAAACAATTTCAGGCCATTACCTTTGAGAGATATAAAAAGCGCAATCCTTCAAATCACCATGATCACACAAAAGAAGGAATGTTAGAGCATCATTTAAACAAAATTTCACATAGGTGAAAAATATATGCATCAGAGGCAGCAGCAGCGGATCATCATCAATAGGCCTCGAGCAAAGTAAAACGTGGTATCAGAGCAAAACATATATCATATGTCATATGTCATCAAAGGTGTTGTGACATATGGGAGCACATCTTCTAGCACATGTTCGTCCAATCAGGGCAGCATCCATTCAGTAGCAAACTCCCCCTGACTTCATCAGCTTGTGCACCATCTCAGGGTAAAAAAAAATTTTACTCCCCCTGAATACTTGCTTACTGCTACTTAAAACATGTCATAACAAAAGACACAACAACATGTAGCAGAAACAAACAAAACAAACAAACCAAAATGCTACTCCCCCTTTTTAGCCACAAAATGTGCCAAAACAGGAAAGTTAAGTATCCACAGTGCAGAATTTAAAGTACAGACCATGCACTCAGAAGGTGCTAAATCCAGGGCACAAACAACCCACAAAACCAAATAACAAAGTGCAGTAAAAACAGTAAAAAGATTACAAAATCATTCATTATCACTGCTATCAGAGGCTTCATCCTCATCTGTAGCAGTATCATAACCTTCATCCTCATCTGCATTGTTTTGTTCACCTGCAGCAGTCACATTTGCACTAGCTTTCACAGGGACCTCATCAGCTTCCAATCCTTCAATCATCTGCAAGAACACTTTCTTCCTTTCCTCAAGCTCAGCCTGCTGTTTATCTATTTCCTGACATTGAACCTTCAAACCAGCAATAATCTCCTTTTTGGTCATAACACCAGCTCCAGCAGCAGATGTCCCAACATGATCAGTAACATTGTGATTACCAAAAAGCTTATGATGAAAAGTAAAACCAGATTCCCTCTTCTTAGGTGTGTCAGTCACAACCTTAATGTCTGGATATTGGGCCAAGATAATTCCACAAAGCAAAGATGGAAATGCTATTGGCATCTTTACAGCTGTTGATCTAATATGCTTAATGGTTTGATCAAAGATAAAGGTCCCATAGTCATAGTCAAACTTGGTTCCTACAGCATATATAAATCTACCCAGGTTGGTTGCAACATTGGTTGCATGCTTGGTTGGTACCCAATTGGTTGACCCTATCCTATTGAGGATGGCATATTTGACGTTTAATTTACTCGTGGGTATCAGCTTCTTTGTAGGCCAGACCTTAACCTTACCACCAGTTATCTCAGCACTCTGACAAAAACTTTGTGGTAGTCCTTGCTCAGTGGATTATCACATTCTTCAGGGATGTTCACCAGAAATTCTTTCACAAGCAGCTCATAACAGGGACTGAAATCACAAACTGTCTTCATCAGACCAGCTTCCTTGATGTAGTCAAAGATGTCTTGACATTTGAGAGCATCTTTGGTCAGTTCCCTTTCAACAGCCAATCTCCTTTGGTAAATGTAGTCCCATCTCAGTGCAAAGGCAGCACGATGAAAAGAGATGTTATCACAGGGTGCTTCTTCAATACCTTGAGGAACCTTCTTTGCAGTAGCCTTCTTAGGATTGGGAGATGAGATGTTAGCAACATCTTCAGCAGCATCATAATCTGAGTCACTGGATGACTCCTTCTTTCTCTTCAGTGTCTCCTTCTTCTTGCTGGGAGGGGAGAGAACCTTACTCCAACCTTTGACTGGTCCAACACCTTTTGTTTTCACTCTTGGTGCAGGAGTCTTGCTTGCAGTGGCCACAGCCTTCCCTGTACAGCTTCTCAATCTCTTGGTTATACCACCAGTTGATTTTTCAGCAGTCTTGGTGGTGACATAATCATCAACATCAACAACATCTTTCTCTTTCTCAGCTTCTGCAGGCTTGTCAGCTTCAATCTCTTGCTCATCTGTAGGGATGGACTGGTTACTTTCTTCAGATTGAGTGTCCCCTTCATTATCAGAAGTACCCTCATCAGCAGTTCCAGTTTCCTCATCTGTGGACTCAGATGTTGTGGCAGTTGTCTCAACATCTTTTTCAGCAACAGTTTCCTTCATAGGTTCTTCCTCAATAGTTTCAGCATCTTCATTCTTATTCAAGGATGTCTAACATCTTGCATGACAACCTCTTCAGTAACAACAGGGGTTGATTTTTCAGCCACCATCTCAGCAATTGTTGGTGATTTATTAGCAGTTTCTGTTTCAACCTCTGTAGGAGTGTCTTCCATCTCAGTTTCAACAGGCATAGAATTAAGATCTCTCTTTTCAGCTTCAGACCCCAATTTTTCTAGACTAGGGTTATCACCGGTTGACACGATTGTTTCAACAACATCAGACACAGTTTTGGGGTTTACTTCATTTGCTTTCTCAGATGTGTTAACATTTGATTCAAAAACCAAATCAGACATACTCAACGGGATTCTAGATCTGTAATCTCTTCTCTTCTCTTTCCCTTTCTTCTCAGCGACATTTGTTTGAGCTTTGGATTTGGAAGCACGAACAATTGTAACAGGTACAGCATCCTTGATGATTAGTGCCTTTGATCGAGTTGAACGGGTGGACTTTGTAGTTTGTGATGATTCAGACATGTTTGGTCGATGATTTTTGAAGGTTGAGAAGATGGATAGATGGAGTTTGATGAGAGAAGTGTGAGAATAGGGTTTGCAGACAGAGACTAGAATTTGGAAGAAAAGTAATTGAATGCGTGTGATGATATATTTAAGGGAAGTTTGTAATGATTTCCCTAAATTAGCGTGCATTGAATGATGGGAGAGAAAACGGTTTCCTTTTGCACGCCACAACTGCAGTAACTGCTATGCTTCTTCATGCAGGCAAATTCCCAATTTGCCCCTTAAAAATTCAAACTGATTAGCATCAAGCGCCTTTGTAAAAATGTCAGCTAGCTGTTCACTTGTACCAATGTGCTTGAGTTCCACACAATTTTCTTCAACAAGGTCTCTGATGAAATGATGCCTGATGTCTATATGTTTGGTTCTTGAGTGTTGAACTGGATTCTTTGATATATTGATTGCACTCAAGTTGTCACAATATAATGTCATGACATCTTGGTCGACATTATATTCTTTCAGCATCTGTTTCATCCACATCAACTGTGAACAACTGCTACCTGCAGCTATGTATTCAGCCTCTGCAGTGGATAGAGACACACAATTCTGCTTCTTGCTGAACCATGAGATCAAGTTGTCACCCAAAAAGAAGCATCCTCCTGAAGTGCTCTTTCTATCATCAGCACTTCCAGCCCAATCTGCATCACAATACCCTATCAAAGTTGAATTCTTTGTCTGGGAGTACAGAATCCCATAATCACTGGTGCCCTTTATATACTTCAGAATCCTTTTGACTTGTACAAGATGGCTCATCTTTGGCTTGGCTTGATATCTTGCACAAACACCCACATCAAAAGTGATGTCTGGTCTACTAGCTGTAAGATACAAGAGACTTCCAATCATGCTCCTGTATAGGCTTTGGTCAACATCAATGCCATTCTCATCTTTGGTTAGCTTCAGATGAGTAGCAGCTGGAGTTCTCTTGTGTGCTGCAGTGTCCATTCCAAACTTCTTGATCATATTTTTCGCATACTTGCTTTGAGAAACAAATATGGTGTCTTCCATTTGTTTGACTTGCAGACCAAGGAAATATGTCAGCTCACCTACCAAACTCATTTCAAACTCTGATTGCATTTGTTGTACAAAATGTTGCACCATCTTTTCAGACATTCCACCAAATACTATGTCATCAACATAAATCTGGGCGATCATCAGCTTCTCTTCTTGTTCTTTAACAAACAAGGTTTTGTCATGGCCTCCTTTTCTGTATCCTTGACTAACTAGAAAGTTTGTCAGCCTCTCATACCAAGCCCTTGGAGCCTGTTTCAGTCCATAAAGAGCTTTCTTTAACTTGTACACATGATCAGGATTAGCAGGATCTACAAAACCTTTTGGCTGCTCCACATAAACTTCTTCATGTAAGTACCCATTAAGAAAGGCACTCTTGACATCCATTTGGTACAGCTTAAATTTAAAGATGCAGGCTATACCAAGAAGAAGTCTGATAGATTCCAATCTTGCTACTGGCGCAAATGTCTCATCAAAGTCAAGTCCTTCAACCTGAGTGTACCCTTGAGCCACTAACCTTGCCTTGTTTCTTGTTACAACACCATTTTCATCTGACTTGTTCTTGAACACCCATTTTGTGCCTATGACATTAACACCATTGGGTCTAGGGACAAGATCCCACACATCACTCCTTCTAAACTGAGTTAATTCATCTTGCATGGCTTCTATCCAAAACTCATCAGTGAGAGCCTCTTTTACATTTTTAGGCTCAACTTTTGAAACAAAACATGAATTAGTAACCACTTCATTAGTCCTTCTTGTAGCAATTCCTTGGTTAGGATTTCCTATGATGAGATCCTTGGGATGGTTCTTCTGGATTCTTATTGAAGGAACTTTACTTACAGGACGAGGTGTAGGAATGGTTGATTCATCATCTGAATCTGATTCCTTTTCTGCAACAGCTTCTTCAGATGTTGGCAAAGTTGTCTCAACATCATCTTCAGTATCAGATGTTTTAGCAGATGTCAAGTCATCTATCACAACATTGATAGACTCTACTATTACCTTAGTTCTCTGGTTGTAAACTCTGTAGGCCCTGCTGTTTGTTGAGTATCCAAGAAACAATCCTTCTTCACTTTTAGGATCCATTTTTCTTCTGTGCTCTCTATCAGATAGGATATAGCACTTACTTCCAAACACATGAAAGTGTTTGACAGTTGGTTTTCTGCCTTTCCACAGTTCATATAGTGTAGTAGAAGTTCCAGTTCTGAGTGTGACACGATTGTGAATATAACAAGCAGTATGCATGGCCTCAGCCCAGAATTGATATGGAAGATGTTTTGCATGCAACATCACTCTAGCTGACTCTTGTATTGTCCTGTTCTTCCTCTCAACAACACCATTTTGTTGAGGTGTGATTGGAGCTGAGAATTCATGCTTGATTCCTTCAGAGATGCAGAATTCAAGAAAGCTTGCATTCTCAAACTCTTTACCATGATCACTTCGTATCCTAACAATAGCAGAGTTCTTTTCTCTTTGGAGTTGAAGACAAAGTTCTTTGAATGCATCAAAACTTTCAGATTTGTCTTTTAGAAATTCAATCCATGTGAACCTTGAAAAATCATCTACCATGACAAACGCGTACCTTTTTCCTCCAAGGCTCTCCACTTGCATTGGCCCCATCAGGTCTATGTGCAGTAATTCAAGAACCCTTGTTGTGGTAAGATGTTGCAATTTTGGATGCGACATCTTTGTCTGCTTCCCTATTTGACATTCTCCACATATACTTCCTTCCTCAATTTTGAGTTTTGGAAGACCTCTGATTGCCTCTTTAGCTATTGCCTTCTTCATGCCTTTGAGGTGCAGGTGGCCAAGTTTTTGGTGCCACAACCTTACCTCATCTTCTTTACTAATAAGACATGTTGGTACATCTTCTTCTTTAAGGATCCAGAGATAGCAGTTGTCTCTTGACCTTACTCCTTTCATCAACAGCTCTCCTTGCTCGTTTGTAACTAGGCATTCAGCTTTTGTGAAGTTAACTTTCATGCCTTGATCACAAAGTTGGCTTATGCTGATTAGATTAGCTTTAAGCCCTTTTACAAGCAGCACATTATCTAGCTTTGGTAGGCCATGGTTTGCAAGTTTACCAACTCCCTTGATCTCTCCTTTGGCTCCATCTCCAAAGGTAACAAAACTGGTAGCATATGACTTCAAGTCTTCAAGATAGTGTTCAACACCTGTCATGTGTCTAGAACAACCACTATCAAAGTACCATGTTTCTCTTGAAGAAGCTCTCAAGGATGTATGAGCTATTAGACCTGTGATCTTCTTCTTTTCTCGCCATTCCTGTCTTGTTGTAACATTAGGAAAGACAGGAGTGTAGAATTCTTGATGAACTCTCCTTGGATATCCGTGCAGCCTATAGCAGAAAGGCCTAATATGTCCTTTCCTTCCACAATGATGACATGTCCAGTTATAGAACCTGGGCACAGGATGTTCCATAAGATGTTGCGACAATCCTCCTGACACAAACGTGTTGTTGATTGGAGTATGTATAGTGGCATTGTTGAACTTCATCTGTTGCTTTACTCTTTCATGTTCAAAACCAATGGGCTTAGGTTTCCCGTAGTTTTGTCTTTGTAACATTTCCTCAAAGGCATCAGTACCTTTGGTCATCATTTTAGCCACTTTTGTGACTTGATCCAAGTCAGCATTTAACTTGGTCACTTCTTCACCTTGTTCAGCAACTTTACACAGGAGGTTAGACTTCTCCATTTCCAACTGTTGGATTTGACTACTCTGATCTTCAACCTTAATGTTGAGATTATTAATGTTCATGAGTAAGTCATTTTTCTCAGCTTGCAGTTTGCCATTGATCTTTTTTTGTTTCTCCAATGCTTTGCAAACTTCTATACTTCTATTGTGAAGATCTTTGTAAGTAGCAGCTAGTTCCTCATAAGTTACCTCCTCATCACATGATTCTGAGTCAGATACATAAACTCCTGTTAAAGCATTAACAAATTTGGCAGATTCTTCCTCCTCTGAATCTGTATCAGACCATGAAACCACAAGACCTTTCTTTTGCCTTTTTAGAAAGGTTGGACATTCAGGTCTGATATGGCCAAAACTTTCACATTCATGGCATTTCACTCCTCTTTCATCTTCATTTGTCTTTTTCTGAAAGCTGGACTGTTTGTTGTTGTTGAATCGACCATTTGGCTTGTGTCTTTGATCCACTTTTTTCATCAACTTGTTGAACTGTCTCCCAAGCATAGCCATAGACTCAGCTAAGCTTTCTTCACCTTCAGATTCAATTTGTAAATCATCAGTATCACTTTTTGAAGCAAAGGCTAGATTCTTATCTTTCTTTTCATTCCTTCTGTTCAAACCAATTTCATAGGTCTGAAGTGATCCTATGAGTTCATCTAAATTTAGGCTTGAGAGATCATGAGCCTCCTCAATGGCTGTCACCTTCATATCAAATCTCTTAGGCAAAGATCTGAGTATTTTTCCAACTAGCTCCTCATCTGAGATAGGTTTTCCAAGTGCATCAAACGAATTTGCAAAGTCAAGCACATTCATCTGAAAGTCATGAATGGTTTCTTCCTCCTTCATTCTGAGATTCTCAAAATTGGTTTTGAGCATCTGAAGCTTAGATAGCTTAACTTTTGATGTTCCTTCATGAGCTTTTCTCAGAATTTCCCAGGCATGCTTAGCAGTAATACATCTCTTAACAAGCCTGAACATGTTAGCATCCACACCATTGAAAATTGCATACAAGTGCCAGATCATCCTCATCTTTAGTCCATTCATCATGTGGCTTCTTGACATTAGTTTTATTGCCATCTTTGTCAAGAACCATTGGTGGTTCCCATCCACGTAACACAGCCTTCCATGTCCTGCTGTCAATTGATTTTATGAAAGCCTCCATTTTGGATTTCCAATAATCATAGTTCTCAGGACCTGTCAGTAAGGGGGGTTTAGACACTGACCCTCCTTCTTTATCCATTGTACCAGAAAGTACTCTCCCTGGAGCTCACCCAAAATAACAGAACAGGGTGCCTGCTCTGATGCCAATTGAAATTCTGGTATCACTAGAATGATGTTGCCTAAGATGTCCCAACAACTACCTTGTGATTAACGTTGTTTCTATTGTTGGCACATCTTATATAACATATAAAAACTGACAGAAAATAAATAAATGACACAAGTAATTGTTAACCCAGTTCAGCCAACTGCCTACTCTGGGGGATACCAATCCAGGAAGGAAATCCACTAATAGCTCTAGTTACTAAGACCTCCAGCAAACCCTAGGATTTACGCCTTAAACTAAGACCTCCAGCAAACCCCTGGTTTACGCCTTATAACCTCGACACTACTCATGCAACTTCTGCCTAGGAACTTCCTAGACATGAGATCCCATCTCACTTCCACTCACACAACACAACCTGTGTTGATTATACAATGTTGGGAAAGATGTGGCGACAACTTGCCAAGACAACACTTCACTTTTGCTTAAAAGCTTCAAGTGAATCACACACGGTAAACTCCGTACTTCAAAGCTTAGGAGTCACCTTAAACTAATAAACTTACTTCTTAGCTCGTGTTATAGAATCCACAAGCAAGAATTACAATCAAATAATAAAAGACTCAACAAAGACTCAACAAAGACTCAATATGTGTAACTGATATTTTTCAATGAGATATCTAGTCTTGAGCTTGGTCTTCGTATATATAATGATTAGGCACGCTCCTCTTTCTTCACAAATGCTCAGACGCTCCTTGAGAATCATAAAGGATGATCTGATACTTTTTCAATCTTCATTAAGGATATATCAAGACTTTCCAAAAGTGTTTAAAGGACTTTATATGATAGGATAAGTCATCCAGCTATTCCATTAAGTTTGTCTTATCCTTAAAGCTCCTGATCAGATCAAATCTCCATTGAGCGTGCTCTTTAAGTGGATTTCCATAAATAGCAGATGCTCTCATAAATGCGCGAGATTTCCTTGAATAAATATGATGTTGTAACATGTTTTCCAACATCTTGTTAGTATATTTGTTTTAGCAAAATTAAGCCAATTCAAATATCCAACAGAGTGAATTCATGAACACATATACATGCATTCATGAATTAAATAGGATATTGGATATTCCAATAAAGAAGTATATCGGATTATATTTATCCGATAAAGAAGGATATTAGAGGTGAGATACTCTAATAAAGAAGATGGTACCACATGCATTAGTAATGTCTAGGATTGACATTCATGAAGTTGAAGCATTAGAGTTGCATTAGGTTATATGTGTGCATTACTTGATAAGTGATATGTGACATACAATTTGGCTAAGCGTAATGAATTGTAGATGGATTATTTGGTACTTGATTATACATGTTTAGAACTTGTAATTGAGTAGTTAATGGTGATGCATGTTTATGAAATATGAATATGCTTGTTGTTGTTGAAGGAGTGTTTAAGTACCTTTTTACATACACTTATATTTTGATTTTGTGATCTAACTCTCATGCTTTGTGTTATGTGCTGAACCATTGGGGGTTCAGATTCTCAGGTTGAGGATCCCGATCAGAGTTAGAGGTTGCTCGTGCTCGTGGTAGTGCGCTTTTTGGTGAGGAGTTTAGCTTAGACTACTCCTTAGATATATGTTATATATCTTTTTGATGGGTTGTATAGAATTGCTCTGATTAGGTATTTACCGTGTCGGGTTATTCGAATTGAATTGTATTAAGCCCGTGATGGCATATTTAACTTTGCTAATCCTATCTTTTGAGTTGTAAACATAATATCCTTTGTTGATATGGCCTAGAGCCTAGGGATATTGTGTGAACAATTATGATCATTGTATGATATACATTATGATAATTATTCGCGTTTCAACTCCGCTGTGCTAGCATGATTTTAATTATGCCGTGGTTTGTAATTTTTAACATGTGACGCCTAGATTCTTCTTAAGTGTTTTATTTATTTATATTTAATAAATTCTCGTTAAGGGGTTTGGGTGTTACAATAGTGGTATCAGAGCAAGGTCGGTTCATGTGGAACCAATTAGGATTAGTTGCCCATATATTCGACTTGTGTAGAGATAACACTGTTGATATTACCTTTCTAAGTCTGTTCTTGGATTGGTTGGTTGTTCAGGATCATGGCTGGAAGGGCTAACAATCAGATGGCAGATGTGATAGCTACTTTGACCAACATCGTGGCTAGAGATCATCAACCCGGGAGGGAAGATGAGATGAGGTTAGAGAGGTTTATGAAGCATAATCCGAAGCTTTTCACTGGAGGCTATGCTCCGGAGGCTGCTGTCAAGTGGATAGAGGAAGTTGAGATTGTCTTTGAGGCTATGAGGTGTACCGAGGAAAGTAAGTTGACCTTGGGTACTTATGTACTTCGTGAAGAAGCTAACAAGTGGTGGAAGAATGCTAAGCTGAGGATGGGAGTTGGTGGTGTGGTAATCACTTGGGAGATGTTCAAGGGAGAGTTCTTGAGGAAGTACTTTCCGGCTGATATTAGGAACAAGAAAGTGGTGGAGTTCATGGAGCTCAAGCAAGGGAACATGTCTGTAGCGGAGTATTCCGTGAAGTTTGAGGAGCTTTGTGCGTTTAGTCCACACTACAACACCGTGGAAGCTGAGAATGACAAGTGTGTCAAGTTTGAAAGTGGGTTGCGCCCGGACATCAAGCATCTTATCGGATTTTCTCAAATCCGAGACTTTGCAACTTTGGTGGATAAGTGCCGTATTTGTGATGATGATGGAAAGGCCAAAACTAACTACTACAAGGCCATGAGTGACAAAAGAGGAAAAGGTCAAGACCGTGGGAAGCCCTATGGTGACAAGGGGAAGAAAGTTGTTGAGACTAGTGGGGGAAAGAAGAGAGGTGGTGGACAATGCTACAAGTGTGGTGAGTTGGGTCATAAGTCTTATGAGTGCCCAAAGAAGGTGGACAAGTGTTTCAATTGTGGGAGGCTAGGACACAAATCGGATGTTTGTCAAGTGAAGGTGACTTGTTTTAATTGTGGTGAAGAGGGTCACAAGAGTCTTATGTGCAAGAAGCCGAAGAAGACTATGGGAAAGGTGTTTGCTTTGAGTGGAGATGATGCAGATCAGGGGGATAATCTCCTTAGAGGTACGTGTTTCATCTATAACACTCCTTTAATTGCGATTATTGATACGGGAGCAACACATTCTTTTATATCCGTTGATTGCATGAAGCGTCTTAGTATACCTGTGTCTGAAATGTCTGGTCGTATGGAAATAGAAACTCCTGCTAATGGTTCTGTAACTACCCGTCTAGTATGTCGTGACTGTCCCGTAACCGTGTTTGGTAGACACTTTGGAATGGACCTAGTGTGTATCCAACTTAGTAGAATAGATGTTATCTTTGGTATGAACTGGTTGATATTTAATCGAGTCCATATCAATTGTTGCGAGAAGACTGTTGTGTTTCCTAAACCGGAGGAGAGTTTGCATCTGATGAGTAAGAAGGAAGTAGTAGAATCGTTGAAGGAACCTGTAGAAGTGTACGCGTTGTTTGCATCCTTGAAGATGGAAGGTGAAGTTAAGGTGGAAGGGTTACCGGTTGTTTGTGAATTTCCCGATGTATTTCCGGAAGACGTGTCAGATGTACCGCCGAAAAGAGAAGTAGAGTTTACGATCGATTTGGTACCTGGTACTAGTCCGATATCTATGGCACCGTATCGAATGTCAGCGTCAGAATTGAATGAGTTGAAGAAGCAACTAGAGGAACTACTTGAGAAGAAGTTTATTCGACCTAGTGTATCGCCGTGGGGTGCACCTGTGTTGTTGGTTAAGAAGAAAGAAGGGAGTATGAGGTTGTGTATTGACTACCGACAGTTGAACAAAGTGACGATCAAGAATAAGTATCCACTTCCGAGGATAGATGATTTAATGGATCAATTGGTTGGAGCTTGCGTGTTTAGTAAGATTGATTTGAGATCCGGATACCATCAGATTAGAGTGAAAACGGAAGATATACCAAAGACTGCTTTTAGGACAAGGTATGGTCATTATGAATATTCGGTGATGCCTTTTGGTGTGACCAATGCACCTGGTGTTTTTATGGAGTACATGAATAGGATTTTTCATTCATTCTTGGATAAGTTTGTAGTGGTATTCATCGATGATATTTTAGTTTACTCAAAGTCCGAAGAGGAACATAAGGAGCATTTGCGGATTGTTTTGCAAATTTTGAAAGAGAAGAAGTTGTATGCCAAATTGTCGAAGTGTGAATTTTGGTTGAAAGAAGTAAGTTTTCTTGGTCATGTGATTTCAAGTGGAGGAATAGCGGTTGACCCAGCGAAAGTTGATGCCGTATTGCAATGGGGAACGCCGGAGTCAGTTTCTGAGATAAGAAGTTTTCTTGGATTGGCTGGTTATTATAGGAGATTCATTGAAGGATTTTCGAAGTTGGCTTTGCCTTTGACGCAGTTGACTCGGAAGGATCAAGCGTTTGTTTGGGATGTGAAGTGTGAAGAAAGTTTTCAAGAGCTTAAGAAGAGGTTGACTACCGCGCCTGTGTTGATTTTGCCGGATGCTAAGGAATCTTTCGTCGTGTATTGTGATGCTTCGAAGATGGGACTAGGAGGTGTGCTTATGCAAAAAGGTCAAGTGGTAGCGTATGCGTCGAGACAACTGAAGGTTCACGAGAGGAACTATCCGACACACGATCTTGAGTTAGCCGCAGTTGTGTTTTCATTAAAGGTATGGAGGCATTACTTGTATGGATCGAAGTTTGAAGTCTTTAGTGATCACAAGAGTTTGAAGTATTTATTCGATCAGAAGGAGTTGAATATGAGACAAAGAAGATGGCTCGAATTTTTGAAGGACTATGACTTTGATTTGAGTTATCACCCCGGAAAAGCTAATGTGGTGGCCGATGCGTTGAGTAGGAAATCGTTGCACATGTCAACACTAATGGTGAAGGAGTTAGAGTTGATTGAAGAATTCCGAGACTTGAGTCTAGTATGTGAAGTGACTCCTAAGAGTGTTAAATTGGGAATGTTGAAGTTGACAAATCCTTTTCTAGAGAATATCAAAGAATGTCAAAAGACGGATAAGAAGTTAATGGAGAAGTTGGCAATAGTAGTTGAGGAAGGAAAAGAAGCTAATTTCAAAGTTGACGAGAATGGAGTTGTGAGATTTCATGGAAGAGTGTGCGTGCCCGATGTGCCCGAGATGAAGAAGATGATTTTGGAAGAAGGTCATAGTTGATTTTGGAATGGAGTTGTTTTAGGAAGGCCATCATGCGGGACTTCCAATAGTCATAGTTTGAAGCACCAACCAGAAGAGGTTGTAACGACCCAATTTTCAAATTATTGATTTTTATGTGTTAAAATATTTTATTAACGTAGAAATTTAATTAAGTTAATAACTTGAGTTATTTATCGAATACTTTAGTTATTAAGCGAGTAGAGTGAGTTAGCGTGTTATTGGGCCAAGCCAATTGGGCTTGAGGCCCAATGGGCCTTGAGTGTGTGAGGTGGCGCCATATGGCCATGAGGGGGAGAGGAGAACATTTCATTTCTCATAGTTTTGTGTTCTTGAGAGAGTTGGAAAGCTTGGAAGCTAGGGCAAGAAGAAAGAGAGAGATTCAAGATCATTCATCGAGTTTTCTTCGAATCCAGGTATGAGAGTAGTTTCCATAGTCGTGGGTGATCCGAGGAAGGGGAGAATGTCGATTTCTCCTCACCCGAACTTCCTCCACCCCATTTTCGTTTTAGATTGGAATGGATTTTCTTGATGAAAATCGTTCCTAAGGTTCTTGATATGTTTAACATGCTTGTAACATGATTAATGAACGGAAATCATGGTTGAAAACGAGTTTTCTAACAGATTAAACTCAAGAACTTTGTGTTCTTGAGAGTTTTTATGAAAAAGTGTCAATCTTTACTTTTTCGATGTTTATGACGTAGATCTGAGAAATGAATTGTCCTTTTGTGTTTATCTATGTTTGTTAAGCTTGAATACAAACTCTTTTGGGATTTATAACATGAAAAATGGGATTTTTGGGCGTTTTTGTGTAGAAAACGCATGTTTTTCCGCCTCAAGCGCAATAATTTCCGCCTGAAACGGCAGATCAGTGAGCAGCCAGCCTTTCAGATATTTTTCCGCCTCAAACGTAAATTTTTCCGCCTCAAACGTAAACTTCCGCCCCAAACGTAAATATTTCCGCCCCAGGCGGAAATACTGCAGATTTCACCAATTTTTCATCTGCTATCTTCCTTTGCATGTATTTTCAATCAGTGTCTTATTCTTACATGATTGTTGATGCTTGTTGATGATTGTTGATGCTTGTTGATGCTTATAACGATTGTTAATCATGTATGAAGTAATAAATGAAGAATATTAAGGTTTAGTTAAATCTTAATAATGAAGTATGTTGGATAGTGTTCCACATAATAAATGAAGAGCTTATGCTAATTATTTGTGAGTGAATTCATGAACACATATACATGCATTCATGAATTAAATAGGATATTGGATATTCCAATAAAGAAGTATATCGGATTATATTTATCCGATAAAGAAGGATATTAGAGGTGAGATACTCTAATAAAGAAGATGGTACCACATGCATTAGTAATGTCTAGGATTGACATTCATGAAGTTGAAGCATTAGAGTTGCATTAGGTTATATGTGTGCATTACTTGATAAGTGATATGTGACATACAATTTGGCTAAGCGTAATAAATTGTAGATGGATTATTTGGTACTTGATTATACATGTTTAGAACTTGTAATTGAGTAGTTAATGGTGATGCATGTTTATGAAATATGAATATGCTTGTTGTTGTTGAAGGAGTGTTTAAGTACCTTTTTACTTACACTTATATTTTGATTTTGTAATCTAACTCTCATGCTTTGTGTTATGTGCTGGACCGTTGGGGGTTCAGATTCTCAGGTTGAGGATCCCGATCAGAGTTAGAGGTTGCTCGTGCTCGTGGTAGTGCGCTTTTTGGTGAGGAGTTTAGCTTAGACTACTCCTTAGATATATGTTATATATCTTTTTGATGGGTTGTATAGAATTGCTCTGATTAGGTATTTACCGTGTCGGGTTATTCGAATTGAATTGTATTAAGCCCGTGATGGCATATTTAACTTTGCTAATCCTATCTTTTGAGTTGTAAACATAATATCCTTTGTTGATATGGCCTAGAGCCTAGGGATATTGTGTGAACAATTATGATCATTGTATGATATACATTATGATAATTATTCGCTTTTCAACTCCGCTGTGCTAGCATGATTTTAATTATGCCGTGGTTTGTAATTTTTAACATGTGACGCCTAGATTCTTCTTAAGTGTTTTATTTATTTATATTTAATAAATTCTCGTTAAGGGGTTTGGGTGTTACAGAGGTGGTCTGGTAACAAACCCTCCTTCTTTGTCCATCCTTGCCAGAAAAAGTTTCCCTGGAGCTCACCCTAAAATTCAGAACAGGGTGGCTGCTCTGATGCCAATTGAAATTCTTGGCACACAGTGGACAGGTGTTGATCAAGGTGTATCAACACTTGTCTGTTGTAGACAGATGTTGTTACCGGTGCGCCAACACTTGTCTAAAAACAGAGTACTTAACATAAAACAATAAAAACAATAAGGTAAATAACACACAAGAGTTGTTAACCTAGTTCAGCCTAAAGCCTACTCTGGGGGATACCAATCCAGGAATGAAGTCCACTATCAGCAGTATTACTTCGAAGCTAAACTCACCCGTTTACAACTTCTCACTTAATCACTACCCAATGACACTTCTACCTAGGAACTCCTAGATATGAGACCCCGTCCCAATTCCCACCTTAACAACACAGACAGCGTTGTTATAAACTTCAACGATTACAACAGGTGGAGACACACTCCTAAGAAACTAGGATTCACTCTTGCTTAAAAGCTTGCGAGCAAACCACACAACATAATAGAACAATCTCCGTACTTCAAAGCTTAGGAGAAGTTCACACTTACAACTCAATAACACTCAGGTCCTAAGCTTGCATCAATGAGACACAAGAAAGGCTCACAATTAACACTCTAAAATCCCTAAAAACACACGCTTTGTAAGACACGATTTTAGATGCTTGAAACCATATGCTTGCCTTCGTATTTATAGTAGTAGAATGACTTGGGCTTCAAGACAAAATTAGGGCTTCTAGAATTGCGGCAGCAGTGATATATTTCTGAAAATAATAGTTATATTTTTGAAACGCAAAAATATATTTTCCAAAAATATAATTCCTTTAGAAAATATAACTAGGGTTTGGCTGCCTCCTGAAACACATTAAACACGTGCGCCTTCCTCTGTAAGAAACCTTGAAATAATTCTTCAATCAGATCTTCAAAAGATTGAGTAGAAAATAATAACCGCTAGCTGGCGCGCACAGATACACAGACAGGTGTTGTTCCAAAGTGTACCAACATTTGTCACAACACTTGGGGTCAGCACATATGTCTCAACACTTGGCTAAAATATGTTTTTGCAAAATGTAGCCAACATACAAAAACCCAACAGTTTGTAGTTGACATATTGAACTCTACCTGGTGAGGAATTCCATCTCCATCATACAATTTCCATTGAGTACCCAATTCCTTATAATATTTTCTAATAAAAAAAGGATCTAATTCTCCAAAAGTCTGCAAGGGATTGACTAATGTTAAGTTATATAGTATGCAATATTTCAAAAAGCAAGAAAGGGATCTCCATCATACAACTTCCACGAATGATAGGAGGCCATTTTGATGCCATTGATAATGAAGTGACAAAAGTAAGTAAAGGTTTGGTAAATGCATGTATTTATAGATAAGTCATAATGAGTATTTTATAAAAGAATATTTTATTGTACTACTTGTAATTACCTTTTAGAACTTATAATTTTTTTTTGTAATAATATTATATTTGATCGAATTTAATAATCGTCTTCCTTGGCGCGATAATGTAAAGTGAGCTTAATTTATAGGCTCTTTTTGGATATAATTTAATGCAATAATTATTATATTTCTCCTAAATAATGTTAGAGTGATTTATAGGCTCTATAAAAAATATATTGATACTATATGAACACTTAAGATTGATAATAAATTTAATATTAAAAGAAAAAGGAAAAAATTTTATTAAAATTATTAAGAAATAAGGAAATATAAAATATAGAACTAACATGTGCGGTGTACCAAGGTTATATATCATAGAGAAATACAAATTTAACGTAAAATACTTGATAGATAATAATTCCATTAATTAATAATGACAATACAAAACACCATAATAAAAAAAAGGAAAGGAAAAAAAATACACACATTATTTGATTGCCAAATTCAACGGAAAATTGGCAAATAAGTAGTGCTTTTAACTAATAAAGAGAACCAATAGAACATAGCAAATAACAAAGATCAGGCATTGGTAAATTCTGGTAGCTTCCAGATGTGGCATCGATGATGTGGATCATTGATTGCAAATTTAAAACGAATTGTATCACCAGTTTTGAAAGAAAATTCTTGACATAGGTCTTTCCAGGTATTTCCCAATTTTGTTGTGGGAGGATTGGTAGAATGAACAACCTTCAACTATTCTTTGTGGGGATAATTGCCGCAGATAGTAATAAAATTTAACTTTTTATCCATCAAGAAACTTGCAAAGTCCAGAGGTAAAATCTTGAACACAAATAAGGAAAAGAGTTAATATATTTTATAAATAAACTTATTAAGTATGAAATAAATATATAAAAAGGAAATTGATACGAAATATGAAAACAATAAAAAATGTAATTTAATTGACAATACCAAATTTTTTTTCTTCACACTTTCGGTAGTCAGGAGAATGTCAAAAAACACGGTTTCATGTGGTATTAGACTACGATTGTGAAATGGCAAAATCTCAGTTTCAACAATAGGTTCCTTAAAAGATTTGATTCCAAAACAGCTTCCACCATAATAGTCTAGTTCAAGTTCAATGTTATTTGGCAATCCATGAAATTCTATTAATTCTTTCCATCCATTAAAGATTATAGGATTATCATAGCTTTTATTGTACTTAAGTACGGTCCAACCATTGTCTGAATTGCATACGAACCACATATTGTCTAACTTATTAAAATGTTCGACAATGAAAGTTGGATCTATTTCTCCGTAACCCTATAAAACACAAATAAAATGTATTTATTAGTAAAAAAGATTACCAAAACAAAGTAAAAAAAATTTAATAAATTTAAAAAGTTAAAATTATTACCAGATTAGAAAGTCTTACAACTCTGCAAGTTGTAATTGGTTTTGATCGTAGCATTTCAGCAAAACTCATTTTGTTAATAATTATAAGTGTTAAAAATAAGTAATAGACACAGCCACACACATGTATATATACATATAGATGCAAAATAGAAGTTATAGATTTATAATAATTTGTATTTAAATATTTGTTGGTTTGCAAAAGAAAGTACAATTCACGTGAGAGATGTAAGTTGATTCCTTGTCATTGTGATGTATCCAAAAGGTAGATTCTTTAACTTAAGAAAGTACAAATCAAGAAGTGAAAAAACTTGTGGATGAGAACAAAAGCATAGTGCATGATCTTTAGGGAAACGAATTTGATGCTGTAACAGCATCCTGCTGTAACAGATCTGCACCGTTCGATCTGAATTGACGGTTCAGATTGTTTAATTTAGAAAATTGTGTTTGAAATGTGTACCGTCCGATCATAAATGAATGGTCCAGATTAACTACATCAGGAAACTGTGTTAAAAATTTAATGTAGGGAATCCAGGTCCGATCTTTAGTAAAGACATGCAAAGATATTATAGATTAATAAAAAATGACTTGTTTAAAGAATTGCATGATCCTAGTGCGATGAAATTATGCTAATGCGACGATGAATCACTTTCACAAGTGGTATAGTTTTGACAAATTATCTACTGAATATGAATTTTACGAAATTGAATTTTGAACAAAAATTTGAAATTTTTATTGTTTTTACATATCTAAAGTATGTATCAAATGATTATCAATTTTTCTTATTATTTATATGTATTATCTATATTTAATAAATTTACAATATAATGAAGAATTTGATAAAATTTATATTTGTTATAATGTTATTAATGATTGATTCATAATGGATTATTTGATTAAGTGATTCATATTTGAATTTGACTGATAAATTAATATATTGGAGATATATTTTGAATTAAATACATTAGATCTTGAATTATTGGAATTGCTAGATTATCATGTTTTGAAAAAAATGAGGTAAAGGCAGTAAATTTGTAAGAAGCAACATCTATAATAGTAAGATTGATTGAAAGTTATCAGTACTTGAAAAATGAGTGCAAGTAAAGTAATGGTTAATTGATAAAGCTGATTGTTGCTTTAGAGAATCTAAGGCTTCTTCACGTGAACTTCCCTACAAATCCTTATTTTGTACTCTACTCCCTCAATACTCCCTCTGTACCAAAATATAAGTAAAAGTTGGTCACATAAACTTGATGTATTTGGTTGAAGATTTGGACGAAATACATCCATTTTTATTGACCAACTTTTGCTTATATTTTGGGACTGAGGTAGTATAGTTTTGATATAGTTTAAATAATATTGAGATTACATCAATTTACGAACGATAATACAATTGGTAATCATATTATAAGGACAATGAAATGTAAGCACATCTCCATTCATTATATTATTTGCAGCGCAATAGCTTTGCCAGCCACGTCCAATCATCAACTTTGGTTCGGTGTCGGGACTTATTTGTAATCTGCATGGAATTTTGATGTTCAGTGGACCACACAAGTAAATATATTTCTTCTTTGCCTTTAGAATGTAGTTGGCAAAATCATTAGGAATCGTCTAGAACAGGAAAACAAATTATAATTAGTTACAAATAATATATTGTATTAGAACAATACTTAGAAATAATTTGTAAAATTAGTTTACCAATGGTTTATTGATAGCCTGACTTCTTTGAAGAAAAACAAAAAATGATGGGCATATTTTTGGAGCAGTGCTTAAACTATGGAATGGAGGAAAAACATTTGATTCTACTTGAGAGATATCAATTTTTATTTTGAAAGAATTATCCCCGAAATAGCTAAAGAATATTCTTCTGTAGCCAATGAATTTATATGCTACTCTTAATGCAGTCCAACCATTTGTTAGTTTAGGATGTAAAATTGATTTATTGAAGGTCATAGTATGAACAACTTCATCTGATACTTTGATATGCCATGTATCTTCCAAGTCATGAAAAAATTCAGCTGCAAACCATGGATCAATTTCAGCAGCAGTCTAAGAACAAAATTAAATATAGTTAGATATAAAAATCAAAATATTATGAAATCACAAATATAGAAGTAACATTGAGAATGAAATAAACCTGATTAGGTGCATGAATGGTTACAAAATTAGATATGACTTCTCTTTTGTTATTATGAAACATGACTTGATTAACTTAAAATTGTTATCAATATGATTTTATCATTGATTGTATTTCTATGTTTGGGGATATTTATAGTGATTGAGTTGAGCTGTTGAGGAAATGTTTATTTAATCAATTTTATTTAAATGTACTGTAATTATGATGTGGTACATGAAATTTCATTGTTTAAATACTGATGCCAACAAAAGACTACTTCCGTCCCAATTGAACACATTAAAAAACAAATTTTTTTGTCCCTAAATTATAAGGGAAAAAGTGACATTTTAGAATTTTTTTTCCTTTTTCTCATAAAATTAAATGCAAAATGCATTAAATTTTGTCTCTCTCTTCTTTTCTCAATAAACAAATTGTCTTTACTATAGAATTTTTTTTTACCGTGATGTTTTATAGGGGAATCTTTTAGAATGATTGTTGTAGATTTTATATGATTTGTAGTAGAATTATGAATAGTAAAATATTGCATTTGATGTTCATTGATGTTGAGGAGTCATGCTTGTTGATTGACTTGTGATGGTCTACTCCTACTCATGGTCCTTCATAAAGTTTGATTGTATGTTACAAACCTAAATTATTGAATGATTGAAGTTTCAAACATTGAAAGAAAAAATAATATTTTTTTTTAAAGTTTAAAATATAATGTATAACATAAAAAATAGGAAATTTGGTGAATATTTTAGATGGTCTAGTTGTACTCATGGGTGTGTACCAAGTAATAATAATGAATGTGAAATATAGATAATCAATATATTAGTTTTAATTTAAAAATTATAAAAAAAATTTATATTTGTAAAACAATGAAAAAAAATATAAAAATTGGTGTATTTTAAAGTTGATCTTCTACGTTTTTTTGAAAAACAATTTTTTTTGTATTGGAAATTTATCCATTTTTTAGAAGGGAAAACGATAAATTTTATAGGTTTTATTGTAGGTTTTTTACGTTCAATGTAGAGAAAAAATAATTTTGATATGAATAAAAAATAAAGGTAATTAACGGGCATTACTGAAATATTTTGCACTGTTTTGAATTATCTAAATTTTCAATTAAGGTATGTAATGGTAAGATCAATCATATTTTCGCTACAATTTTATAATAAAGGACAAATTTTAGTTATTAATATATGCTAATTTATGTTTGTCAAAAAATAAAAATATGCTAATTTATGAAAGTTATAATTGATTAGTAATAGTTTGATAAAGGTGTAGTAGTTAAGATGAATTGGATGCACATTGGATAATTTGGCTTGTACTGTAAATTTTGTCATAAAGCCTCTTACATGAGGTGATGTTAGCTTGTTGAAGAAATCAAAATCATTATAAATTTAGTTGGATTTTGAAAATATAAAGAAGCTTTATCGGAACCAAAATATAAGAGGAAAATTAAGTTTGAGATTCATTGATGATCTAATAAATTTATACTATTATATTATGATTGAATATAAAAAAAAATACATTAAAATGATTCTCAACAGATGATTCTACTCTGAATTTTAATATACTCTTTCCGGTCTTAATTATAAGAGGAAGTTAATTTTTTTTCCTAATTGAGAATATAATGCAGTACAAATACATTAGATTTTAAATGAAACTAAAATGTAATTTTTGTCTCATATATAGCATCGAAAGGAGTAGTGTACAATAAGGTGTAGCAGTAGAGTAAACTTCTTTATAAATTTGTCATCGCATTTAACTATATAAATGTCAAGTGACCAAGTGGTTGGTTGGTAAAGAGAATTTTGTTGATGAAATGGAAGGTGACAATGTTGGTAGCATTGAGAGTAATGAAGAAATAGGTGATGGAGAAGTAATAAATGGGGATGAAAGTTCCGGGAAATATCGTGGAGTTTATGTTGCTGACAGCAGTGATTGTCATTGGTGGGATTACACGATCGGAGAGAACAACAATGTTTTGGTAACATCACTATTTAAAGTAATATTTTGTTATTAATTTTTAATAATAAAAGTATTGTAATTCAACTTGTTTATTTGCAGGAAATTCCTAAAGAAAACTCATTCATATTTATTGATAGGAATCAACGCAAAATTACCTTGATTGATCATTTCAATGGCGATAGATATCCTTGTGATATTTATTTTGGGGATACTAATATCGATGAGATATATGTAGGCCGTGGTTGGCATGAGTTTATAAGAGGCAAAGTTTTGAAGATTGGGGATGTTGTGTATCTTCTTATGTATGGAGATAATCCACATAACATACATGTAATCCATGTAGAGAAAATGTGAGTAAGTAAGGTATTTGTAAGATAGTGTTGTTTTAATGTATTAAAGTAATATGTTGTAAGTTTTTACTAAGTTTAAGAATGAATGTACTTTTGAATTAGTTAAGATGCATCCAGTTTAAGTATGTACTGAATATATATTTCCAAATATTAGATAAAATTTAAAGTTGGAAAACAATAATTTAGTCAAATTAAATAAATAAGCAACAGTGCATAAATAATTGGTATATTAAGCAAACAAAAATATAACATAAACATAGGCAATTGATGTAGCGGTTAGAACAACAAACAAAAATATTGCCCAGCTGTGAGTATTGTCAAATGTACTTTGAGTTATGACTCAAAAGCCTATTGATATAGGAACATATATTGCTTTAATATTCAGGAAATTGGAATTCTTCATTGTCAGGTAAGTTCTCAAAACATCTCAATTGAACTTCCATTGAACTTGAGTTATGCTTTGGTTGAATTTTAAGCACCTTGACCTGAACAAATAACCTAGTACCGTGAGATTAACCTCAAAATTTTAATATGATATATGTTGAAATTTGAATAATCTATGTATATATTACTTGCTAAAGGTTTTCAAAAACCTCTTTGAAAACAATATTAGTAGTTGAAGTTGGAAAAATGTTATCTGCTTTTTTATCTTTATCATATATCAAGATCTTCAAACCTTTTTTAGTGGTAACCCTTGACATTGCCACATACAATTGACCATGACTGAAGACATCCTTTGGCAAGTATAGTCCAACATAATCCAATGACTGACCTTGTGATTTATTTATGGTCATTGCATATGAGACTATAATTGGAAATTGTATTCTGTTTAGCTTAAACGGCCATGGTGATTGTGATGGTGACATTTTGATTCGTGGAATATACATTGTGTTTCCAAGATGTCTTCCACTTATAATTTTTGCCTCAATGACATGATTTGCAAGTCTTGTTACTATCATTCTAGTACCATTACATAAGCCTTCTGATTGATCAAGATTTCTCATGAGCATTATCGGTGTTCCAATTTTCAAACTGATTTTGTGATTTGGTAATCCAGATGTTTTAAGAGAATTTAGAAATTCAGGTGTCAGGGTCTCAAATATCTCACAATCATTAACATCGGCACGATCGATTGAGTCACATCTGTAAAAATCTTGAGCATCACCTGTATTCGGAACTGATTATAATGTGAATGTTACTAATATTGATACGAAATATAATGGTATGCTATATAAATGGTATTACCTGGTATCAAGCTCAAAACATATGTGTTGATCTGTTCGACAACTTCAATTGTGGATGCTAGAATTGCTCTTGCTTGCAAATAATTTGGACATTTGTATTGATCGACCAAGTTTGGATAAGTACTTTGAACTATAGCAGGAATGGGATCATCATAATCAAGAATTGGCAGCTCCTTTGGAATATCTACATCAGCATACCCATCATTTGGCTCTGATAGTCTGACTTCTCCTACTTTTAATAGCCACTTAGAGAAATTGGCTATTTCATGATCGTTTCCGTTTTTTTTCAACCTCATATTTTGAGTTAAAGTAAAAACTTTGCAGTGGTCCCAGATCTTTGAGGAATTGATGGTGGCATGTACAATATCTGAACGATAACCTCTTGGTACCACTGGAAGTATTTGTCTAAAGTCGCCTCCAAAAACTATAACCTTTCCACCGAAAATTCTTTTACTGTTTGAAAAGGAACTCATAACATCTCGCAGTGTTCTTTCAAGTGCTTCAAAAGTAAACCTATGTGCCATTGGAGCTTCATCCCATATGATGAGTTTGGTTTGTTTCAGAAGTCCTGCCTGATCATCATTGTGTTCTATATTGCATGTAGCATTATCTAAAGTTGGAACCGGAATCTTAAACTTTGAATGTGCGGTTCTTCCTCCAGGTAATAACAATGATGCTATTCCACTGCTGGCAACGGTCAAAACAATTTGTGATTTTGATCTGAGGGACGAAGCAAGTGTTCTCCACATATATGTTTTACCTGTTCCTCCATAACCATGTAAGAAAAATACACCTCCTTCTTGTTTTCTCACTGCCTTCATTATTGTTTCGTATATGCTTCTTTGTTCATCTATCATGATATTGATATAATTTGGGATATTTAGTTAAGCTTTGTTAAATTTTATAAAACATGATGGAAATGTTATCTGATTATGAAAGATATCTTATATTTGTATTTAGATAAATTAAATGATTTAAACATAAATTGAATAAAAGATAATGTACCTGTAAGTGACTGATACAATTGTAGAAATTCCTCTCTTTGTTGATGAACATCATAATTGAGCTCATCATAAATTAGTCTATTTCCCAATTCTGCTGTGACATAGTCATTTGGAAATGGAAGACATGGAAAATCTGTCAAGCTTTTTATGTTGGCTTCTAAGTATTTTTCAATCTCAATTAGAGTCAAATTTTCAAGCTGTGCTTCGGTTAACCGGAGTTTTGCGTTTTGTATGAAACAAAGTAAATGAGTTTGCATATACTATAAAGATAACAATCCAATTTAAAAAAACTAATGTAGATAAAGTACCTCTGTTGTTTGCAATGATCCGTTGTCGATGGAGAATACCATCTGATAACTAAACTTTAGTTTCATCCCATACATGTCTAGGACGATTCATTGTTTTTGCAAGTAGTATAATGACAAAAAGCTTTCTCAAAAAATGGCCGGAATCCCAATCTTTAGCTTCCTTTATAGCTTGGATGTACTGTCTATCATCTTCAAGAAATCCCATGGCAAAGCAAGCATCTCTGTAGGTAAAGTATTGGGTGTTCCTAATTTTTTTGATATCATCATAACATGTTGGTCCCTTTACAATTGCCAACATCATTCTAAAATAGTAGAGTTCACCAGTACTTGGAGGAACCCAAATTAATCTTCCAATTGTGTATCCTCTTTTTCTTAGCTTCCACTTTCTAGACTTCCTGACATAAACAAACTTAGAGACAAATTGACCATATGTAAGAGTTCTTGCCTCTGGGAATGTTTTGTTTGCTTCTAACCATGATGTAAACATTGATTCGGTGACGCTTGGTTTAAGAAGAACATCATCAAGATTTTCATAATCTTGAAAATAAACAGAATTATGTCCTTCTAAGTGATAGAATAATCTTTCAACTGCAGGTTTCCTACCATGGATAGGAAAAGAAAAAATTCTCCAACATGCTTCACATGGAGATACATATCTACAATCAATGTATTCTTTGACTTCATCAATTTCTTCATTTTTCTTACTCTTTCGCTGAAGGGAGGGAGAAAGAGATGTTGTGATCCTATCATATCCTTTGTGTATGTATTTGAAGAGATATTTGATTGAGGTACATTGGTTACACCATTCCATATTGATGTGTGCTTGATATTTCAACAACAAAAAAGCATTGTAAGGGACAACATTTCTATTGTCCATTGTTACTCCACTTTTTGTTATAGTATGACCATTTGATCTTCTTCTATAAATCGGATAACCATCTTGATCAACAATAGTTTTTTCAACAAATTTTTTGGGATAATACTTTGAACATTTGCCAGTTTGTTGCATGCAAGGTGAAGAGGTATGTGTTATACCGCAAGGGCCATGAATCATATGATGTTTGACCAATTGATACAATTCCTGCTGTGTTGACTGATCTGGAATTTCAGCTGAGATAATGGTGTTAATATCATCAGGAGTTGGAAACTTGCTTGATGGGTGAAGGAATAGTAAAATGTGAGCATGTGGCAAACCTCTTTTTTGAAATTCAATAGTGTACAAATCTGTTCAAACATGTATAAGATGAAATATTTATGACATGGCATGTGTAAAATAAAGTGGGAAAAATAATATCTGATCATAAGGTGTAATTATAAAACTTACATGCCATTACTCTTCCGAGGACATGATTCTTGGTAAGATCTTTGAGCAATTCATTAAATTTGATTTTAAAAACTCTAGCTATGATATCTGGACGATCATGAGGTTTTAAATGTTTGCTGTCAAGTAATCTAAGAATTTCTGGCCAATTTGGATTGCATGTAAAGGTTATGAACAAATCAGGGAAACCAACTGCTGCAGATATGGCCATACCATCAAAATATAACTGGTCCATGTATCTTTTGCTACCAACAAAAGTTGAAGGCAATACAACTCTTTTACCAGTTTTCCCATCTGTTCCTTCAGCAGCATGAAGTTTTTGATATTTACTTACTCTTAAGGTAGATTGATTGTTTCTAATGAATGATAACCTTTCAGCTTCCATCATTGAGAAACCATCAACTAAAAATTGTTGGAAAAGTCTTCTGGAAGAAATTAGAGTTTGAGCCTCTGCTTTTCTCATTTGGATTCGAAAAGATAGCCAATCCATGATTCTGAGTCGATTTCTCCTTGTAATTATGACATCGGGCCTTTCTTTATGTAGTGTTCCACGTCTATATCCATCCTCTCCATATGGAAATAGTAGAGGATATTGATATCCAAGGTATGTTGAATGGAATTCATTGATTCTTTCAAGTTTTCCACTACGTTGTTCTATTATTAGATCTCTTGTATCTCCAGCATCAACATCACCAACAATGAGAGCTGCTACTTCAGAAACAGTGGGATGATTATATATCCTTCCATCAGTCTTCCTATCATGAATTAGTCTCAGTTTCAGATCATGAACATTTCCTTACTTTAATTTATCTCTTGCCATTCGAAAAACTTTAGCATGGACATTGTGTTGATCAAGCATTGAGGACAAGCTGGTCACAATTTCAGGATCAATAGCTTTGTTACCCCTGTACAATTTGTTGAACAAATTATGATCAAATATATTGATTATTCACTATCTAAAATTGCCAATATTGAATAAGCCACTAAAGATATGCTAATATCACAGACTCAAATAAACGCATAAGACAAATATATATGTATATACTTACCCACAACTATTTATCCTATTGGCTATTTCATTGTCGGTGTCATAGATATAAAGTCGTGCATACTTTGGAAATTCGCCATCCTTTGGCAACATGATTCCCATTCGATGACAGGGTTGTCCATGTAATCTCAAAACTGGTGGCCCTTTACCATTCTTGTTGGTTTTTTTTATCAAACTTCATTCCAGGTGAGGTGAAAGAAAACATTGAATTGTACATCCTTATATTTTGCTGAAAGCTTTTACTTTGTTTGGAAATATTGTCAAACAATAGTTTTTGCAGACATTGAGGTGGATGTTTTAGGAATGGCAATTGAACTTTTCCATTACCACAACAAATTTGGAAAGTTGGTTCTACGGCATGTCTGGATTTTGCGCGTCTCTCTTGATACCACATTTGAGCTCCGCATGATTGACATTCATGTAGAGGATCACCAATGTCCGAATAACCTATAAAGGATCAATGTATTAACAGCCAATGATTATAAATGCAATATGATTAAAAACAAATATTAACCATAATCAACCTTGTGGAGAATTAGCTGCAGATAAGGTAATGCATTCAACAGCATCATCTTGATCTGTGTCACTATCTGTGCAACTTTCATAAGCATCTTCTTCACTGCTTGAAGATATATTGGAGTCTTGTTGAAACTCATAATGAGCAGTTTGAGAGGTTGTTTGTTTTCTTTTATTCTCATCATAACTGTGGTCAGAATTTGGAATTGTAGATGTATTTTGAACAGTAGTCCTTTTCTGAACTTTGTTGACTGCATCAAACTTGCTTCTCAAGTTAACTTTTAATCCTTCAACATTGATTAAACTCTTGGATGGAAAGGAATTTTTATGTATGAGTGTTTCATTAACAGATTGATCACTGTAACGACCCGTTTTTCGTATTCGTATATTTTATTAAATGTATTTTATTTATTAATTGGCTTTTATTATTTTAGTGAGCGACGAATAATTATTTAGCCGATCGTAAGTTATTAGGCGCGAGAACCTTGTTTTGGGCTTAAAGGGGGCGTGAGAGGCATGGGCCTAAGCTATTTGGGCTTGGTTCATGACATGAGAAGTAGTATAAGTAGCAAGTCAAACATAGAAATAGTATCATAAATTCATTTCTTGAGTTTGAGTGAGTAGAAGCAAGATAGAGCAAGAGCTAGGGTTTTGGCTAAGAGAAAGCTTGAGCAAGAGAAGGCTTGGATCATCATCTTTGCTTAAGGTAAGAGATTAGAATTCATGATTCTTGAGTGACAAGGAGGGGGGAGATTGTCTATGTCTCCGTTCCCGAACTCTCCCACTCAATTTCTTTTAGACTTTTGATAAGCTTTTGTATGTGAGTATGATGTTCTTCATCATCACTTTGTATGTGTTAATCACTAGCTTGATTCCATGATGAATATGTATGTGTTTGGATCATTTTTGGAAAGTTTATGAAAGTTGCTTAAAACCCAAGAAATTGGCTTGATTTTGATTATTTGAGGTATTTGGATGTTTGGAAGGGATGATTAATGTTCCTTGATACCATATATGTTTGGAATGTTGCTTAAAACCCAAGAAATTGGCTTGATTTTGATTATTTGAGGTATTTGGATGTTTGGAAGGGATGATTAATGTTCCTTGATACCATATATGTTTGGAATGGCTGTTTATATGAATTTATAACATGTTTAGATGAATTTTTGAGTTGATTTGAGGTTAAACCGCCTTAGATAACTCAAGAACAGATTTTCTTTCTGGTGTAGTTCGCTGAGCGAACAGGAGTTCGCTACAGCGAATAAGCTCGCTACAAGCTCGCTACCTGTTCGCCATGTACCTGTAATCCTCTGATGTAGTTCGCTACAGCGAAAGGAGATTCGCTTAGCGAATAAGTTCGCTACCTGTTCGCTATGGATTCGCTTAGCGAACAGTACTGAACCTGCAACTTTTGTTATTGTTTATAAGTGTGATTAGGCACTTGTATCATGGTTTAAGAGTATCCTTACATGATTGTTGATACATGTTGATACTGTTAATGCTTATTGTTAATCGTTATATGAATGATAAACGTGTATGCAATAAGTTGTAGCTTAATGTGAGCAATGTATATGTTTTAGCATTAATTTGCAATGATAAGAGAATGATGTATGTTTTATGACATAAGTGTAAATGAAACCTAGTGTGTATAAAAATGAGTATGCAGATAATTATCATGTGAATAATTATGAATTGAGTGATAGGATATTGTGTTATCCTAATGTGTTAGATGTTGGAATTGTGTTTCCGCATCAGTGAATGAATAGCTTCGAGCTAGATAGCGTCATGTATTTGATGTGTTTAAAAGTAATCATGCATTCATGATTGTATGTGAACATTGGAAACTTGGGTTCCAATAACGAAAATGGATTATGTGTCCATAATGAAGCCGAGGATCGGATTAGATGAATCCATGAGTCCAGAGCTGCTATCCAACAGGATATAAAACTGTTTTGGCTTATCCAAGGGAGATAAGATGGTTCGGTAAGTTCCGACATATCCAGCATGATATAAAACTGTTCTTGGTCCACCGTTGGTGAGACATCTTGGTACCACATGCATTTAGTTATGTCTAGGGATGGCATGACAGTGAATTAATTGGCATTAGATACCTTAGGGTAAATGCGCATCTATTTGATAAATGGTAAGTGACATTATTTGGTCGAATGGTGTTGAACCTTATTAATTGATAATTGTTTAGTGCGATGTTTGACGTGAGTTAGAATATGTATGATGTAGTTCGAAAGTGTAAGGTCTTTCTTATGCTCGTATGATATGCGATTATGTTTTCTAACTCTCTGCTTTGTGTTATTTGCTGGACCTTTGGGGGTTCAGATATTCAGGCTGAGGATTGTGCCGACGTTTAGACTGCGGTATTAGCTGGGTGTTGAAGATACCTTTTGGTGAGGAGACTTAGCATAGATTACTCCTCTTAGTACTAGCTTTGACTAGAGTTTGTAAATAGTGAATGCTCTGGTAATGTAACATCGAGTCGGGGTTACGCTTGGCTTTCATCGTATATCGGTGTTACCTTTTTGATATGCTAGTTCTTGTATAAGTGACATCCTTAGGGATGAGTATGGCTTATGTATATATATATGTATATATATGCATGCTTGGTTTGATTGGAATCCGCTGTTGCTTTTCATGTTAAATTTCCTGATGCTCTGTGTGTATGCTTGTGTTTTAATTACCGCGTGTCACTCTGCCTTTACACTTGTTGAAAAGTTTTTAAAATTACGTTTTTAAGGGTAGTATGGGTTAGGGTGTTACAATAGTGGTATCAGAGCAGGTCGGTTCGTGTGAACCAATTAGGACTTTTCTTTTCCCCGTATGAGCATGTGTAGGGAACACTGTTAGTACTTTCTAACGTCTAGTTGTGATTCGTTCAGGAATCATGGCTGCTGCGAGAACGAATGCTCAGATTGCGGAAGCTTTGGCCGCACTCACCAACATTGTGGTTAGAGATCATCAACCTGGAAGAGAGGTAGAGATGAGGTTGGAAAGGTTCATGAAGCAGAAACCGCCAACATTTACCGGAGGTTACAACCCGGATGGAGCTCACAAGTGGCTGGAGGAACTTGAAATAATTTTTGAAGCAATGGATTGTTCCGAGGAAGGGAAGACAACCCTTGGGACATATGTGTTGCGTGAGGAAGCGAATGTGTGGTGGAAGAATGCCAAGTTGAGGCTAGGACCCGGTGGTATGGCTATACCATGGGCAATGTTTAAAAGAGAATTTTTGGTTAAGTATTTTCCTGTGGATGTGAAGAATAAGAAAGTGGTGGAATTCATGGAGTTGAAACAGGGAAATATGACGGTAGCTGACTATGCCGTCAAGTTCGAGACTTTGTGTGCGTTTAGCCCGCATTATAACACTTTGGAAGCGGAGAACGACAAGTGTGTGAAGTTTGAAAGTGGTCTACGTCCAGACATTAAGCATATGATTGGATTTTCACAGATAAGGGATTTTGCGACCCTTGTGAACAAGAGTAGGATTTGTGATGAAGATGGTAGAGCCAAGGTGAACTACTACAAGGCTGCGAATGACCGAAAAGGGAAAGGACAAGAGCGCGGAAAACCTTATGATAACCGCGGTAGGGGTAATACAAGTGGTGGTAAGAAGCCGGTGAATGGAAGTTGTTACAACTGTGGAGAAAGGGGTCATATGTCTTATGATTGCCCTAAGAAAGGAGATAGGTGTAAGAATTGTGGAAAGCTGGGCCACAAGACCGAGGTTTGTAGGACAAAGGTGGTGTGTTTCAACTGTGGTGAAGAAGGCCACAAGAGTCCGACTTGTAAGAAACCCAAGAAGGTGATGGGCAAGGTGTTTGCTTTGAGTGGAGAGGATGCTAGCCTTGAGGACAATCTCATTAGAGGTACGTGTTTCATCTATGACACTCCTTTAATTGCGATTATAGATACGGGAGCGACGCATTCTTTTATTTCTTTGGATTGTGCGAAGCGTCTTAGTATTCCTTTAACGGATATGATGGGTAGGATGGAAATAGAAACTCCTGCTAATGGTTCAGTGATTACCCGACAAGTATGTCGTAACTGCCCCGTAACCATTTTTGGTAGGCACTTTGGTATGGATTTAGTGTGTATTCCACTTAGTGGTATGGATGTGATTTTTGGTATGAATTGGTTAATCTTCAACCGGATTCATATCAACTGTCGTGAGAAGGCCGTTGTTTTTCCGAAGCCGGGGGAGAACTTGCATTTGATGAGCGGGAAGGAAGTATCGGAAGCGTTGAAAGAACATGCCGAGATGTTCATGATGTTTGCATCATTGAAACTCGAAGAAGGGGTTAAGATAGAAGAGTTGCCGATCGTTTGTGAATTCCCAGATGTGTTTCCGGATGATATATCTGACGTGCCTCCAAAGCGAGAGGTAGAGTTTTCTATCGACCTAGTACCTGGAACTAGTCCGATATCGATGGCGCCGTATCGAATGTCAGCGTCTGAGTTGAATGAGTTGAAGAAGCAACTTGAAGAGCTGCTTGAGAAGAGGTTTGTTCGACCGAGTGTTTCGCCATGGGGAGCGCCGGTATTACTTGTGAAGAAGAAAGACGGAAGCATGAGATTATGTATAGACTATCGTCAGTTGAACAAAGTGACGATCAAGAATAAATATCCACTTCCGAGGATAGATGATTTGATGGATCAACTAGTTGGAGCTTGTGTGTTTAGTAAGATCGATTTGAGATCTGGATACCATCAGATTAGAGTGAAGACGGAAGACATACCTAAGACTGCATTTAGGACGAGGTATGGGCACTACGAGTATTCAGTTATGCCGTTTGGTGTGACCAATGCACCCGGAGTTTTCATGGAGTATATGAACCGAATTTTCCATTCATTTTTGGATAGATTCGTGGTGGTGTTCATCGACGACATTTTGATTTACTCAAAATCCGAGGAAGAGCACGAAGAGCACTTGAGGATTGTTTTGCAAGTCTTGAAGGAGAAGAAGTTGTATGCCAAGTTGTCAAAGTGTGAATTTTGGATGAAAGAGGTGAGTTTCCTAGGGCATATAATTTCAAGTGGAGGAATCGCGGTAGATCCTGCGAAGGTTGACGCTGTGTCACAGTGGGGAACGCCGGAATCTGTTTCAGAGATTAGAAGTTTTCTTGGTTTGGCCGGTTACTATAGAAGATTCATCGAAGGTTTTTCGAAGTTGGCTTTACCGTTAACCAAGTTGACGAGGAAGGATCAAGCGTTCGTTTGGGACGGTAATTGTGAGGAGAGCTTCCAAGAGCTCAAGAGAAGATTGACTACTGCACCTGTGTTGATTTTACCTGATGCCAAAGAGTCGTTCGTCGTGTATTGCGATGCTTCGAAGTTAGGACTTGGCGGAGTGCTTATGCAAGGGGGTAACGTGGTAGCATATGCTTCAAGGCAACTGAAGGTTCACGAGAGGAACTATCCAACGCATGATTTGGAGTTAGCCGCAGTGGTGTTTGCTTTGAAAGTGTGGAGACACTACTTGTATGGATCGAGGTTTGAAGTGTTTAGTGATCACAAGAGTCTGAGATACTTATTCGACCAGAAGGAGTTGAATATGAGGCAACGAAGATGGCTCGAATTCTTAAAGGACTACGATTTTGAATTGAGTTATCACCCTGGAAAAGCCAATGTGGTGGCCGATGCATTAAGTAGGAAAACTTTGCATATGTCATCATTGATGGTGAAAGAGTTAGAGTTGATTGAAGAATTCCGAGACTTGAGTCTTGTGTGTGAGGTTACTTCTTCAAGTGTGAAGCTTGGAATGTTAAGATTGACGAATCCTTTTCTCGAAGATATTAAAGAACGTCAGAAATCGGATAAGAGATTGATGGAGAAGATGGTACTCATTAATGAAGGCAAGGAGACCAATATCAGGATTGACGAAAGTGGAGTCATGAGATTTCACGGAAGAATTTGTGTACCGGATGTACCCGAATTAAAGAGAATGATCATGGAAGAAGGTCACAGAAGTGGTTTGAGTATTCATCCTGGAGTAACCAAGATGTATCAGGATTTGAGGAAGTTGTTTTGGTGGCCGGGAATGAAGAGGCAAATTTCTGAATTTGTTTATTCATGCTTAACTTGTCAGAAATCGAAGATTGAACATCAGAAGCCGTTTGGTTTGTTGCAACCAATGTTTATACCCGAATGGAAATGGGATAGCATTGCAATGGATTTTGTGGGAGGTTTACCGAAGACCAAGAAAAGTAACGAGGTGATTTGGGTAGTGGTAGATCGTTTGACGAAGTGTGCTCACTTCATTGCTATCAGGAAAGGTACTTTGGTGCCTAAGTTGGCCGAGATTTATGTGGAGCAGATTGTGAAGCTACATGGTATTCCAACAAGTATTATTTCGGATAGAGATCCGAGATTTACTTCTAGATTTTGGGAAAGCTTGCAAGAAGCTTTAGGAACGAAGTTGAGGTTGAGTTCAGCGTATCATCCTCAGACAGATGGTCAGTCGGAGAGGACGATACAATCCTTAGAGGATTTGTTGAGGGCTTGTGTTTTGGAGCAAAACGTGAATTGGGATTCTTGTTTGCCGTTGGTAGAGTTTACATACAACAACAGTTACCATTCTAGTATCGGAATGGCACCGTTTGAGGCTTTGTATGGGAGAAGGTGTAGGACACCTCTGTGTTGGTATGAAAATGGAGAAGGTGCAATTCTTGGACCAGAGATTGTACAAGAAACAACAGAGAAGATTCGGATGATTCGTGAGAAGATGAAAGCGTCTCAGAGTCGACAGAAGAGTTATCATGATAAGAGGAGGAAGGACATTGAATTCCAAGAGGGGGATCATGTATTCCTACGAGTTAAATCGACTACGGGAGTAGGACGTGCGTTGAAGTCAAGGAAGTTGACGTCGAGGTTTATTGGACCGTTTGAGATTTTGAAGCGAGTTGGGAAAGTTGCGTATAGGATTGCATTACCGCCATCATTGGCGAATTTGCACGATGTTTTCCATGTATCACAGTTGCGCAAGTATGTGTCTGATCCGACACACGTGATTGAATCGGACGATGTTCAAGTGAGGGATGACTTGACCATCGAGACTGTGCCTTTGAGAATCGAAGGGAGAGAAGTGAAGAGGTTGAGAAACAAAGAGATTGCATCCGTGAAAGTCGTGTGGGGAGGACCGGCTGGTGAGAATGCGACGTGGGAGTTGGAAAGCAAGATGAGAGATTCTTATCCCGATCTATTTCTAGGTAATTTCGAGGGCGAAATTCTTTTAAGGGGGGTAGGATTGTAACGACCCGTTTTTCGTATTCGTATATTTTATTAAATGTATTTTATTTATTAATTGGCTTTTATTATTTTAGTGAGCGACGAATAATTATTTAGCCGATCGTAAGTTATTAGGCGCGAGAACCTTGTTTTGGGCTTAAAGGGGGCGTGAGAGGCATGGGCCTAAGCTATTTGGGCTTGGTTCATGACATGAGAAGTAGTATAAGTAGCAAGTCAAACATAGGAATAGTATCATAAATTCATTTCTTGAGTTTGAGTGAGTAGAAGCAAGATAGAGCAAGAGCTAGGGTTTTGGCTAAGAGAAAGCTTGAGCAAGAGAAGGCTTGGATCATCATCTTTGCTTAAGGTAAGAGATTAGAATTCATGATTCTTGAGTGACAAGGAGGGGGGAGATTGTCTATGTCTCCGTTCCCGAACTCTCCCACTCAATTTCTTTTAGACTTTTGATAAGCTTTTGTATGTGAGTATGATGTTCTTCATCATCACTTTGTATGTGTTAATCACTAGCTTGATTCCATGATGAATATGTATGTGTTTGGATCATTTTTGGAAAGTTTATGAAAGTTGCTTAAAACCCAAGAAATTGGCTTGATTTTGATTATTTGAGGTATTTGGATGTTTGGAAGGGATGATTAATGTTCCTTGATACCATATATGTTTGGAATGGCTGTTTATATGAATTTATAACATGTTTAGATGAATTTTTGAGTTGATTTGAGGTTAAACCGCCTTAGATAACTCAAGAACAGATTTTCTTTCTGGTGTAGTTCGCTGAGCGAACAGGAGTTCGCTACAGCGAATAAGCTCGCTACAAGCTCGCTACCTGTTCGCCATGTACCTGTAATCCTCTGATGTAGTTCGCTACAGCGAAAGGAGATTCGCTTAGCGAATAAGTTCGCTACCTGTTCGCTATGGATTCGCTTAGCGAACAGTACTGAACCTGCAACTTTTGTTATTGTTTATAAGTGTGATTAGGCACTTGTATCATGGTTTAAGAGTATCCTTACATGATTGTTGATACATGTTGATACTGTTAATGCTTATTGTTAATCGTTATATGAATGATAAACGTGTATGCAATAAGTTGTAGCTTAATGTGAGCAATGTATATGTTTTAGCATTAATTTGCAATGATAAGAGAATGATGTATGTTTTATGACATAAGTGTAAATGAAACCTAGTGTGTATAAAAATGAGTATGCAGATAATTA
Source organism: Trifolium pratense (assembly GCF_020283565.1). NCBI lineage: Eukaryota > Viridiplantae > Streptophyta > Magnoliopsida > Fabales > Fabaceae > Trifolium > Trifolium pratense. The sequence goes on along the minus strand of NC_060060.1, from coordinate 63,463,839 downwards.
TCATGTGAATAATTATGAATTGAGTGATAGGATATTGTGTTATCCTAATGTGTTAGATGTTGGAATTGTGTTTCCGCATCAGTGAATGAATAGCTTCGAGCTAGATAGCGTCATGTATTTGATGTGTTTAAAAGTAATCATGCATTCATGATTGTATGTGAACATTGGAAACTTGGGTTCCAATAACGAAAATGGATTATGTGTCCATAATGAAGCCGAGGATCGGATTAGATGAATCCATGAGTCCAGAGCTGCTATCCAACAGGATATAAAACTGTTTTGGCTTATCCAAGGGAGATAAGATGGTTCGGTAAGTTCCGACATATCCAGCATGATATAAAACTGTTCTTGGTCCACCGTTGGTGAGACATCTTGGTACCACATGCATTTAGTTATGTCTAGGGATGGCATGACAGTGAATTAATTGGCATTAGATACCTTAGGGTAAATGCGCATCTATTTGATAAATGGTAAGTGACATTATTTGGTCGAATGGTGTTGAACCTTATTAATTGATAATTGTTTAGTGCGATGTTTGACGTGAGTTAGAATATGTATGATGTAGTTCGAAAGTGTAAGGTCTTTCTTATGCTCGTATGATATGCGATTATGTTTTCTAACTCTCTGCTTTGTGTTATTTGCTGGACCTTTGGGGGTTCAGATATTCAGGCTGAGGATTGTGCCGACGTTTAGACTGCGGTATTAGCTGGGTGTTGAAGATACCTTTTGGTGAGGAGACTTAGCATAGATTACTCCTCTTAGTACTAGCTTTGACTAGAGTTTGTAAATAGTGAATGCTCTGGTAATGTAACATCGAGTCGGGGTTACGCTTGGCTTTCATCGTATATCGGTGTTACCTTTTTGATATGCTAGTTCTTGTATAAGTGACATCCTTAGGGATGAGTATGGCTTATGTATATATATATGTATATATATGCATGCTTGGTTTGATTGGAATCCGCTGTTGCTTTTCATGTTAAATTTCATGATGCTCTGTGTGTATGCTTGTGTTTTAATTACCGCGTGGCACTCTGCCTTTACACTTGTTGAAAAGTTTTTAAAATTACGTTTTTAAGGGTAGTATGGGTTAGGGTGTTACAATCACCAGCTTGAAAACTTGGAATCAGTCTATTCACCACTGATGAAGTAATATCAGAAAGTGGAGTCTTAGTCATAGAAGTAGAAACCACGTCTGGTGGTGTGGATGATGCAATTGGTATGGATTGCAGATTTTGAATCAGTCTGTTTACCACTAATGAAGTAATATCATTAAGTGGAATGTTACTCATAGAATTAGAAGTCATAGCTGCTGTTGTGGAAAATCCAACATATATGCCTCTATAACCGCTCCTTTTCATATTTATGATTCTTCTTTTATGTTGAAGGATTAATTTTCTCTTGTGCCTTGCAATTTTTGATGCAATTTTTTTAGCAATTGTTTGATTCTCCATTATTACTTAGCAACGAAAACACTCTGGATTGAAAACAGAATATTACATCAGGAATTTGTAATTAGACATTATTAAGGATTTGTAGGGAATTTTTGTTGACACCAAACAATCAGATACGATGAACATATAAAAATATATTTTGGCTTCATATTAAAAAGACATTGACACACTGAATTTCCAATCAAAACACTGCATAGTATATACAATGATAGATACTGTAATAACAATTGTTGTATTTAAATAACAAATTTATATGATCTAACCTTTTGACTGGAACTCAATTAGGAGATTGCAGCAGATACATGAATGATATTATAAACTAACTGTGATGTGAATACGAATCATTGACACCAAACAAACAGATACGATGAACATATAAAAATATATTTTGGCTTCATATTAAAAAGACATTGACACACTGAATTGGATATCAAAACACTGCATAGTATATACAATGATAAATACTGTAATAACAATTGTTGTATTTAAATAACAAATTTATATGATCTAACCTTTTGACTGGAACTCAATTAGGAGATTGGAGCAGATACATGAATGATATTATAAACTAACTGTGATGTGAATACGAATCATTGTGATCAATTTGTTACAAACTGAAGTTGAGGTCTTGTGAATATTGCAATTTAGATGTATGTAAGATTGAGAGCTTAATAATATAAGGACTTAAACTTTTTCATATCCATTTCGTATATAATGTTGTCTTGTGTTTCAAACATTGTGTGAAATTCAAATAAGAGTAAATTTGGAAGACTGGTGGGAAATTTGAAATTATAATCTGTGGTTTTGAAAATGGTGTGAAATTTGAATTTGAAATTTGAATTTGAAAGCCAGCTGTTAAATTTGTACAATAAGCAAAACCACAACATGTAATTTGAATAATCTAATAATAAGTTTGCCTTCCCTAAGCTTGAATATAGTAATTTAATATTACAGTAACCTAAAGGTAGACTATGACTTGCTCAAGGAAAAGATATCAATATAAAACTGAACTGATAGTACAATCACACTTCCCTAATGCTATCATAGAGCTATGTAGTCTGCAGCAAAGTAATTATGCAGTCAAGTCCTTGTTTTATGGAAGTAGTTTTGATGCAAAAACAGTGGAATCTACCTAATAGCAATTACATTGTAAGAAAAAGTACAATTTCCTTGGGCAAGCTGCATATGAAAAACCAGTTATTATAACTCAAAATCAATAATTGGGATACTTTGTGAGGTTTCAACAGAATAATATAAATAACCTGGCACGAAATTTTTCTATTTCAGGTATCGATGTATCAAATAGAATCTTAGTTCCATTCCACACATTTGTTAATTGCAAGGGGTATGATCCTACAATGTTATACAGTGTGATAATTATTAAAGAAACACAGCTATAATACTGTGGACATTGAGAATAACCTTAGACAATTTATCACAGACCTTGTGCTTCTCTGACTCGAACATGTCTCATAATGATGACAACATGATCATCATTAGATCGTTGGTTGTAACCATTGATAAATTGGTCAGATACTAAATCCCACAGAGTACAATCAAGTTCCTTATCACTACAAACATAAAACAACAAATAATTATCATAGTGAGGTTAACTGAACTGTATGTGACACAGTTTAATACAATACCGCTGATCTTTGATGGTAAAAGCGACATTAGCTTTCCTTGTTGAAGTTGCAGTAACAATCTTCCCAATAGAGTTAACAACTCCTATAGCATCTAAGTCAGAAAACAACATATATTTAAAATTTGTGGACAATTGTAATATGAAACTATAGGTGAAACTATGTTGTTAACCAATTGTCTTACCAACTAACACATTTGTAACTTTTGTTACAAATGTGGATCAGGTTATTTACCAGCACGTGGGTGTGAGTGTCATAATCTGAAGCCAATTTATCATCCAGGTCAACAATATGAACAAATTCCCTCCACTGTGTTCACCGGAGGAGTTCCCATTACTGGAACTTTCCCTTTCCCTCAAGGGTACATCAACAATATGCTTCAGACACCGCGACAAATTCCCTCCACAGTTTCCACCACCGGAGTTTTCACTAGCGGAAATTTTCCTAATAGAAACCCTCTCTATTCGTATCAACCCCAAGAACAAATTTACTCTAGAATATCTGGAGGAGTTTCTACTGGTGAAACTTTCCCTTATGGGTACCCCATCAATTCGGCTCAACGACTAGAACATATTCGCAATGCTGTTGCCTATGGCTATGCGGTTCAACGACAACAACAAATTCCCTCCATAGTTTCCACTACTAGACCTTTGCCTTATGGGTATCATACGTACCCTGTCACAGGAAGAGTTTCCACTACTGGAACTTTATCTAATAGGTACTCTAACATTCCGGCTCAACCACAAGAAAATATTCTCAAGGGAAAGCGATAGGAATAGATTCCGGCCATCGTTTCTATGGTGAAGTTTTCACTAGTGAAATTTTTTCTAAGGGAAACCTTCTCTGTTCAAACTGATGGAACAAACTTTACCTAATTTTCCCTCTTATTTTATCCTAGACATTTAAAATTTTCTCTCGCTACATTTTATATTTACAAACTCTCATTTTTATATTATTTTTATAGTTTGATAATTTTTCGGTGGTTGATAATGTGAGATATTTTTAGATGGCCACGTGATCAAGAAATTATATTTTGGTCACTATCACAAAAAGATAAATAAGTACGTGAAAAAATAATTAAATAACACATACGGTCTGCTTGATCTGCAAAATATAAGTACTGGATAGAACAGTACAAAACAGAACAGTACAGGACAAACGTTTAAGGTACTGAACAAATTTTGTGTTCTACGATGTTTGGTGGACTTTTATTTTGGTATTTTAAACAACTTGTGTAGAGGACTAAAGGTTGTCACGTGGTTCAGTGGGGGACAAAAGAATAATTTTAAAATCAAACACAGCATAACAAATATTGTCTTGTCTAATCCCTTATTTTTTAGGAGATCAAATGCGCTCTTACTTTCACATTATTAAATGATATAATATTTTTTGTGAGTGAACAAAATATAAATTTTTGGTTACTTGACCATCTAAGAATATCTTTGGAAATGTCACCAAATGAAACTCAAGCCCATTATTTACAGTTTTAAATTATTGAATGAAAATAATTTTTTACTTTTTAAAAAAAAAAATGAATGATAATAATTAATTAATTTTAGACTGGCACAACGCTATTGTATTTGTATTTCTTTTGGATTTTATTTTAGGTAGAATAATATGATGGATTTTTTATTGGATATTAATTAAATCGAGAAGTATTTGTTTTTTCTTTAAATTCAACTTTGTTTTAGCATATTTTTACACTTATTTTGCTATACAACAAAAATAATGCACGATATATACAGATAAATGCGGTAAAATATTTTTTATAGTTGTTCTTTTATTTTATTTTTTATGGACAGCAAGATAAATAAAAGGCAATGAACAGGGTGGGATGGGTAGCTTAATTGGTTGAACTAGTTCGGGTGGGATGAATTTTTTATTGGATATTAATTAAATCAAGATGTATTTGTTTTTTCTATAAATTCAACTTTGTTTTAGCATATTTTTACCACCAAATGTTTTTTCACGAAGAAAGATTGATGACCTCAGAAGTTAAACCAATGCAATCTTTAATGTTTCTGCCATGGATGAACCCTCTTTGTTCTTTGGAGATGGAGATAATATATGGTAAAATTTGTGCAAGTCTATCATCCAGAACTTTATATATATATATATATATAGGGGGCTGCTAACTTAGACCCAGTTGGGTCTAAGTTAGCAAGGTGCACCTTTTGAGTTGGACAAAAATACCCATTTTTTTAATTTTTGAAAGAATAGAGCAACAGGGGCATTTCTGTAATTTTCTGCAATTTTACACGCGCCCCCCACTTCTTTTTCCCCCCCAGGACACGTGTCACGCGATTATAGGACAAAATTCACGCGCGTGCACCACACGCGCCGACAGGCGCGCGTGGGTGGAAGGATGGGAGGAGAGAGAAAACTTTTTGAAAAGGTAAGGCCACGTGTCAGCATATGATTGGCTACGTTAATTTTTTTCCATTTAATACTTTAAACTCGATTATTTCGTCGTAAATTAATTTTTTATTTTTTAATTTTTATACCAAAATTCATAATTTTTTTTTCTCTACAAATAGAGACTTGGTTCGTTTGATTTGGACACAGAAAAAAAAACCCAATTTTTCACTACCTTAATCTCATTTTTCACTACCTTACATCAACTCACTGAAACCATTCTACAAGCTAAATGGTTTCAGAAGCAAATAACTAATAATCAACTTACTGAAACCATTCTACCAGCAAAATGGTTTCAGATTACAACTCTCTGAAACCATTGTACCAGATAAATGGTTTCAGAAGCAAACACAATTAATAAATTACTCACTGAAACCATTCTACCAGTAAAATGGTTTCAGAATACAACTATGTGAAACCATTCTACAAGCTAAATGGTTTCAGAAGCAAATAACTAATAATCAACTTACTGAAACCATTCTACCAGCAAAATGGTTTCAGATTACAACTCTCTGAAACCATTGTACCGAATAAATGGTTTCAGAAGCAAACACAATTAATAAATTACTCATTGAAACCATTCTACCAGTAAAATGGTTTCAGAATACAACTATGTGAAACCATTCTACAAGCTAAATGGTTTCAGAAGCAAATAACTAATAATCAACTTACTGAAACCATTCTACCAGCAAAATGGTTTCAGATTACAACTCTCTGAAACCATTGTACCGAATAAATGGTTTCAGAAGCAAACACAATTAATAAATTACTCATTGAAACCATTCTACCAGTAAAATGGTTTCAGAATACAACTATGTGCAACCATTCTACCAGTAAAATAGTTTCAGAAGCAAACATTAGTTTTTAATTACCGTTTTATCTCATTTAATTAACTAAAAATAGTTTCAGGTCTCCAAAAATTTCATAAAATATACCAAAAGTTCCAGAATATTATCTACTATTTTCCTGGTATAATGGTTTCAGTGAGTTGGTTGAGTGGTGCGTGTTAAATTACAACACACAAGTAACGTATTTAGTAGACAAAAAATGAGATTAAGGTAGTGAAAAAATGCGTTTTTTTTTCGGTGTCCAAATCAAACGAACCAAGTCTCTATTTGTAGACAAAAAAAAATTATGAATTTTGGTATAAAAATAAAAAAATAAAAAATTAATTTACAACGAAATAATTGAGTTCAAAGTATTAAATGAACAAAAATCACGCCCAGCCAACCATTGTGTGACACGTGTCCTACTTTTAAAAAGCAAATTTTTCTCTCTCCAGGTTTTAATCCAGTGTGACGCAGGCGCTTGAATATGATGGATCTGGATGATCTGGGCTGTCTGATTGATCAGACAGTCTTGATGAGATCAGATCTTGGCTGTCTGATGGAAATCAACGGTCTGTAACCATGGTCCTTCGGTACGCGCGCGACACTGGATCCGCGTCTATTAATGGTTTAAGAAGGTGGGGCGCGTGTATATGGTTGGCAAAATTGCAGAAAATTACAGAAATGCCCCTGTTGCTCTATTCTTTCAAAAATTAAAAGAATGGGTATTTTGGTCCAATTGAAAAGGTGCACCTTGCTAACTTAGACCTAACTAGGGTCTAAGTTAGAAAACCCCATATATATATATATATATATATATATATAGGGGGCTGCTAACTTAGACCCAGTTGGGTCTAAATTAGCAAGGTGCACCTTTTGAGTTGGACAAAAATACCCATTTTTTTAATTTTTGAAAGAATAGAGCAACAGGGGCATTTCTGTAATTTTCTGCAATTTTACACGCGCCCCCCACTTCTTTTTCCCCCCCCAGGACACGTGTCACGCGATTATAGGACAAAATTCACGCGCGTGCACCACACGCGCCGACAGGCGCGCGTGGGTGGAAGGATGGGAGGAGAGAGAAAACTTTTTGAAAAGGTAAGGCCACGTGTCAGCATATGATTGGCTACGTTAATTTTTTTCCATTTAATACTTTAAACTCGATTATTTCGTCGTAAATTAATTTTTTATTTTTTAATTTTTATACCAAAATTCATAATTTTTTTTTCTCTACAAATAGAGACTTGGTTCGTTTGATTTGGACACAGAAAAAAAAACCCAATTTTTCACTACCTTAATCTCATTTTTCACTACCTTACATCAACTCACTGAAACCATTCTACAAGCTAAATGGTTTCAGAAGCAAATAACTAATAATCAACTTACTGAAACCATTCTACCAGCAAAATGGTTTCAGATTACAACTCTCTGAAACCATTGTACCAGATAAATGGTTTCAGAAGCAAACACAATTAATAAATTACTCACTGAAACCATTCTACCAGTAAAATGGTTTCAGAATACAACTATGTGAAACCATTCTACAAGCTAAATGGTTTCAGAAGCAAATAACTAATAATCAACTTACTGAAACCATTCTACCAGCAAAATGGTTTCAGATTACAACTCTCTGAAACCATTGTACCGAATAAATGGTTTCAGAAGCAAACACAATTAATAAATTACTCATTGAAACCATTCTACCAGTAAAATGGTTTCAGAATACAACTATGTGAAACCATTCTACAAGCTAAATGGTTTCAGAAGCAAATAACTAATAATCAACTTACTGAAACCATTCTACCAGCAAAATGGTTTCAGATTACAACTCTCTGAAACCATTGTACTGAATAAATGGTTTCAGAAGCAAACACAATTAATAAATTACTCATTGAAACCATTCTACCAATAAAATGGTTTCAGAATACAACTATGTGCAACCATTCTACCAGTAAAATGGTTTCAGAAGCAAACATTAGTTTTTAATTACCGTTTTATCTCATTTAATTAACTAAAAATAGTTTCAGGTCTCCAAAAATTTCATAAAATATACCAAAAGTTCCAGAATATTATCTACTATTTTCCTGGTATAATGGTTTCAGTGAGTTGGTTGAGTGGTGCGTGTTAAATTACAACACACAAGTAACGTATTTAGTAGACAAAAAATGAGATTAAGGTAGTGAAAAAATGCGTTTTTTTTTCGGTGTCCAAATCAAACGAACCAAGTCTCTATTTGTAGACAAAAAAAAATTATGAATTTTGGTATAAAAATAAAAAAATAAAAAATTAATTTACAACGAAATAATTGAGTTCAAAGTATTAAATGAACAAAAATCACGCCCAGCCAACCATTTTGTGACACGTGTCCTACTTTTAAAAAGCAAATTTTTCTCTCTCCAGGTTTTAATCCAGTGTGACGCAGGCGCTTGAATATGATGGATCTGGATGATCTGGGCTGTCTGATTGATTAGACAGTCTTGATGAGATCAGATCTTGGCTGTCTGATGGAAATCAACGGTCTGTAACCATGGTCCTTCGGTACGCGCGCGACACTGGATCCGCGTCTATTAATGGTTTAAGAAGGTGGGGCGCGTGTATATGGTTGGCAAAATTGCAGAAAATTACAGAAATGCCCCTGTTGCTCTATTCTTTCAAAAATTAAAAGAATTGGTATTTTGGTCTAATTGAAAAAGTGCACCTTGCTAACTTAGACCTAATTAGGGTCTAAGTTAGAAAACCCCTATATATATATATATTGTTTACAATATCGACAATGGGGATCGAATCTATGACCTCATGCATACTATTCAAATCTCTCACCACTAGACTAAACCTAGTGGTTTGAAACTTTAGATATAATTTTGAGCTTGAAATTTGCCAATGCAATGGACCTGAATTGGTCAATTGAATCAACACTTTCATTTTTGGGAATAAGAATCATGGTGTTTGAATTAAAATAATAAAATCATATAATTTTATCAAAAAAATATTAAAATCATATTTATTTATTTATTTATTTATTTATTTATTTATTTATCCTCACCCCGCACACTCCACTTATCCACCTTAACGGCAAAATTTCTAGCAACTATTGGCAACCTAACTTTAAAAAAATGATTTTTTTTGGAGGTGTCATTGTGAATTTAAAGCCTGTCAGATTCACTAAAAATAAATTTGAAACTTGTCACAAAATAAATGTCAATTATTTGTCAAAAAAAAAGTCAATTAAAAACATTTAATTAATTTATATATAGTACTATTTTTAGTTTTATTTTATTTTTACCGTAAAAAAAAATAACATCGTACTCCTTGCGTCTCAACTCATTGATCATTGGACGTATGTATGTCAATACATTTTTTTTATAAGCAAAAATTGAATTATAAGGAGTACAAGGAGTACTCAACCCTTACAATTCGTTATAGCAACCATTACATGCTAATAATGCATTTTAATGGATCCTTACACCAATCTGAAAAAAAACACAAGAAGACTTACTAGCTATTTTACCTATAAACCAAAACCATGAAATATAAATAATCTTTTCTTCTAAGGCTTTCCAATTAATAGCTTCTCCTCTAAAAACCACATTGTTACGCGCACGCCATATACACCAAATGGTGGCCAACCAAATAACGTGACGAACTTTTTCATATTTCTTATTTTTCAATAAAGCTCCAAAAGAGGAAAAATGTTTCCACCCTGTTGAGGACAAAATCCTTATTTGATGTTTTAAAGATAACAAACATATTAATTAATTTTAATTATGATTATCTTGTTATCTACTAATGTGTTTTGTGAGAAATGTTTCAACGGTAACGTTATGGATGAGCAACCAATGGACAAGCAAAACATATAAGCAATGAGTAGAAACAACAGAAGCATCTTAAAGTCTTGGCTTAAATGATGAAGTGCTTCACAAAGATATTATTCCTTTGCCTCATCAAAAGTGGTAGTATTTTAAGGAAACACTTATGTAAGGAATATGCCAAACATGGCATAAATTGAATCATGGGCCATAAAGCCTTTTTGGACTAAAGTGAATAAAAGCCCCTTTGGACAAACAAAGGAAGCTTCCATCAATGATTGAAGAAGATTTGAATTTCAAATGAAAGCCACATCATACAATGATGGCTTGGACGAAAATTGGCCAACAAGGTGAAGTCTCACCATAAGCCAAGTTGTAGCATGCCTCATTCTCTTCAAGGGAACATAGAGGGGACAAGGAAACAACAAAGGACAATGAGTCACCAAAACAAAGTACAATAATTACATGATATTTTTTCCCACTTGCATACAAGTTGTCCAACCCTAAATTAGGAAAGATTCCTTCTTATGGACATATATGGGCCACGTAAATGCAGTGGTTGTCATTGGATTAAAAGTGTAGTGCAGATTGCCATAACGGTAATGTTACTGAAGCAACGATAACGCACTATTCACAGCAAAAAGACAGCACAACATTGTGACATGTCAAGTTGGATTTGAAATTCAAATCCCTCTCTCATACGCTCCTCCAAGGTTATATTTGCCTATAAATACAATGGAGCTACATGAAGAGAAGATTAAGAGTTTGCAAAAAGAATCAAATCATATACTTAGTTGAAGCAAAAATCAACAAGTAATAAACTCTTCAAAAGCAAAGCAAAGCATCAAAGATATATCATAAATTTGTGAAAAACAAATAGACAAAGCTTGCTATTATCAATCTCTCACTTGAGTTGATTTAACCCATATTCCCCACAAATATTGTAACCCTCTCAAGTCTTTCTTTCATGTTAGATTGAGTGTTTGTGAGAAAGTCTTTTCGAGTGAAGAAAAGCATTTTGAGTGAAAGTCTTTTCGAGTGAAGAAAAGCATTTGTGTGAAAGTCTTTTCGAGTGAAGAAAAGCATTTGTGTAAAAGTCTTTTCGAGTGAAGAAAAGCAGTTTGTATTGATCCAGTTGTGATCAAGTTTTTGATGCGAAGCAGAAGGTTCTGATCTGAGCATTTATAGTGGACAATCTCACAAGGACTGTGAGGACTGGACTAGCCCAAGTTGGGTGAACCAGGATAACTTTTGTGTGTTTTTCTCTTGGACTCTAAAATCCTTAAAACATACTAAACTAACTAACTGAGTAATACCAGAGTGCTCTGGGCCTTAAACATTTACTTATTCAGCAACTAACTCAGTATTTATTTTGTTCATTTATATATTGTTTATTTTATTGTTGCTAACTATATTTCTTTGTTAATTGTTAACTAACCAATTAAAAGAAATATTGTCTTGAGTTATTTTAAACTCACATAAAAGATTTTTAAAAAGGGTCACAATTCAAACCCCCCCTTTCTTGTGACATTTATTGCTACTTCAATTGGCATCAGAGCCTGTCTCTACAGGTTTATACACTTAACAAGTGTTAGAGGAAAAAGATTCAGGAAGAAAAATGTCAAAAGAAAGATACATTCCAGAAGGAGGATCTGCTTCAAGACCACCTTTGTTCACTGGAAAAAATTACTATTTTTGGAAAAACAAAATGCAATTGTTTTTAAAATCTCAAGAAGTAGGAATGTGGCGCATAGTCACAGAAGGAGATTATGTTCCTACTGTAACTTCTGCTGAGGGAGTCATTTCAGATAAACCTGAAGATGCATGGACAACTGCAGAACAACAAAAGGTACTCCTAAACTCTAAAGCTCATTTATTTCTATCCTGTGCTCTAAGCATGGAAGAAAGTGAAAGAGTAGATGAATGTGATACTGCTAAAAAGGTTTGGGACACTTTACAAGTTCACCATGAAGGAACTAGTCATGTAAAAGAAACAAGAATAGACATAGGAACTAATAAATTTGAAACTTTTGAAATGATTGAAAACGAAACTATTGATGAAATGTTTTCAAGATTTACTACTATCATAAATGAATTAAGATCTCTTGGAAAAACTTTTTCAACTAATGATAGAATTAGAAAACTTTTGAGATGTCTTCCAGTCACTTGGAGACCAATGGTTACTGCCATTACTCAAACTAAAGATTTGAAAACACTTCCCATAGAAGATCTTATTGGTACTTTAAAAGCTCATGAAGTTATTCTTCAAGGAGATAAACCTTTGAAAAAGGAAAAAACCATTGCTTTAAAAGCTTCTCAAAAAGATATAAGTTTTTTAGAAGATGACTCTAAGGAATTAGAATCTACCCAAGAAGAGGCAGAAGGAGAACTAGCTCTCATTTCTGGCAAAATCCAACGTATGTTAAGAAGAAGAGATCAAATAAGAAGAAACTTTTCTTCAGGAAAAGATATGCAGAAAAATGACTTTGACAAAAGTCAAGTGACCTGCTTTGGTTGCAACAAACTTGGACATTACAAATCAGAATGTCCCTTAAACAAATCACCCAGAAATTTTCCCTTCAAGAAAAAATCTATGTTAGCTACCTGGGATGATGATGATGAATTTGAAACAAATAAAGAAGAAGAAGAAGCCAACATCTGTCTAATGGCAGATTCAGAAAATGATGAGGTATTTCTCTTTGATAAAACTCATCCTTATGAAGAATTAGAAACTAATTTTGATAGTTTATTACATGATTCTGAATTCTTATCCAAACAATGTTTTTTGTTACAAAAAGAAGTTTCTGAACTAAAAGAAGAAAAGAAAAAACTTCAAATTGACATTCTTAATTTTGAGAAAATTAACAAAGACTTAATTGAGTCAAAAGAAAAACATGTTTGCTCTAGTGTTTTATCTAAGAAAATAGATGAAAATGTTGTGTTGAAAAATGAAATAAAAGAACTGAGAAATGATCTCACTGGGTTTATAAAATCAACTGAAACTTTTCAAAACATTATGGGATCACAATCTCAAGCTCTTAACAAAAATGGCTTAGGTTTTAATGAAGTTAAAAACAAAATTTTTGAAAATGTTCTTTTACCAGCAAATAGAGAGTTTAAGTTGAGATGTTCATTTTGTAACAAAAATGGTCATCATGAATCAATTTGCTATCAAAAAGAAAGTTATGAAAGTTTTTACCATGAACCAAAACGTTATCGTCACTTGGAAAGAAAAAATAAACATTGTTCATTTTGCAAAAACTTTGGGCATCTTGAAAAAGAATGCTATTTTAAAAATAAACAAATTGTGAAAACTAACCCTCAAGGACCCAAGTCATTATGGGCACCTAAACGAAAATTTCAAAATGCAGGGATACTATCAAAGTGCAAAGAAAAAGCCATGGTTTTTGGACAGTGGCTGTTCAAAACACATGACAGGAGATAAAAGGTGTTTTCTCTCCTTCATCAAAAAAGAAGGAGGGTCAGTTACGTTTGGTAATAATAATACTGCACAAATAAAAGGAAAAGGTATTATAGGTAATAATGATTCTGCAAAAATTGAAGATGTTCAATATGTAGAAGGTCTAAAACATAATTTACTTAGTATTAGTCAATTATGTGATAGTGGTTTTGAAGTTATTTTTAAACCAAACATTTGTGAAGTCAAACAAACTTCATCAGGAAAAGTTTTCTTTTCCGGATCAAGAAAGAAAAATTTGTATGTTTTATACTTAGATGACATTCCAGCTGAATCATGTTTTATGTCTATCGAAAAAGATAAATGGATTTGGCACAAAAGAGCTGGTCATATAAGCATGAAAACAATTTCAAAATTATCTCAACTTGATCTAGTAAGAGGTCTTCCAAAAATTAAGTTTGACAAAGATAAAATCTGTGAAGCTTGTGTAAGAGGAAAGCAAGTCAAAAGTAGTTTTTATCCAAAAGATTTTATTTCAACTAAAAAACCTCTGGAACTACTTCACATTGATTTATTTGGTCCTGTCAACACCACTAGTCTTGGTGGAAAACAATATGGTTTTGTTATAGTTGATGATTTCTCCAGATACACATGGGTTTTGTTTTTGAAAAATAAAGATGAATCTTGTGATGCTTTTCAAAACTTTTGTAAACTTGTTCAAAATGAACAAAGCTCAAATATCATCTCTGTCAGAAGTGATCATGGAGGAGAATTTGAAAATTCATCTTTTAAATCATTCTTTGATGAAAATGGTATTTCTCATAATTTTTCTTGTGCAAGAACTCCTCAACAAAATGGAGTTGTTGAAAGAAAAAATAGAACTTTACAAGAAATGGCAAGAACAATGTTAAATGAATCAAATGTTGAAAAATATTTTTGGGCTGAAGCCATAAGTACTTCTTGCTATATTTTAAATAGAGTTTCAATAAGAAAAATTCTAGACAAAACTCCATATGAACTTTGGAAAAATAGAAAACCAAACATATCATATTTTCATATTTTTGGATGTTTTTGTTATATCTTAAACACAAAAGATAATCTTGGTAAATTTGATTCAAAATCAGATAAAGCTATTTTCTTAGGTTATGCTACTAACTCTAAAGGATATAGAATTTATAACTTGAAAACTCAAACCATGGAAATAAGCATGAATATTATCTTTGATGAATTTGATGATCTTATAATGCCATCAATTGATGATGAGCAAGAAAGACTAACTTCTCAGGATGTTCCAAATCAAAAGAAAGAAGATGATCCTCTTCTTCCTCCAAAAACCTTAAGAATTGTTGGGAATCATCCTCAAGATCAAATCATTGGAAGTTCCACTGATGGAATAAGAACAAGACTATCATTCAAAGAAAATGATAACAACATGGCAATGATCTCTCAGATAGAGCCAAAATCCATTGGCGAAGCCATTATTGATAATTCATGGGTAGAAGCAATGAGAGAAGAACTTCTTCAGTTTGAGAAAAATCAAGTATGGTTACTTGTTCCATCTCCTACAGATCATTCAATCATAGGAACAAGATGGGTTTTTCGAAACAAGCTGGATGAAGAAGGTAAGGTTATTAGAAACAAGGCAAGACTTGTTGCTCAAGGATATAACCAGCAAGAAGGTATTGATTACGATGAAACTTTTGCTCCAGTTGCCAGGTTAGAAGCAATAAGAATTCTTTTAGCATATGCATCACATAAAAATATAAAATTATTTCAAATGGATGTTAAAAGTGCTTTTTTGAATGGTTTTCTAAATGAAGAGGTGTATGTTCATCAACCTCCTGGTTTTGAAAATGAAAAGAAAAAAGATCACGTGTTCAAACTTTCAAAAGCCTTGTATGGTCTAAAACAAGCTCCAAGAGCTTGGTATGACAGATTAAGTGCATTCTTAATCAAGAACAATTTTTCTAGAGGAAAAATTGACACAACTCTTTTTACAAAAATTGATAAATTGGATTTATTAATTGTTCAAGTCTATGTTGATGATATTATTTTTGGATCAACAAATGAAAAATTATGTGAAGATTTTTCCCATCTCATGCAAAATGAATTTGAGATGAGCATGATGGGAGAACTAAGATATTTTCTTGGTTTACAAATTAAACAAGAAATAAATGGAATCTTTATTTGTCAAGAAAAATATATTAAAGATCTTCTCAAAAAATATAAAATGAATGAAGCCAAAATTATGGCAACTCCCATGCATCCATCTACATTTTTGGATAAAGATGAGGAAGGAAAAATTGTTCCGGAAAAGGAATATAGAGGTATGATTGGATCTCTATTGTACTTAACTGCAAGTAGACCAGACATAGTTTTTGCAGTAGGATTGTGTGCACGTTTTCAAACTTCTCCTAGAGAATCGCACCTAACTGCTGTTAAAAGAATTTTCAGATATCTTGTCGGTACTACTAAGCTTGGTCTTTGGTATAGCAAAGATTCTATTTTTGATTTAATAGCTTATTGTGACGCTGACTACGCTGGAGACAAAATTGAAAGAAAAAGTACAAGTGGTGCATGCCAATTTCTTGGAAAAGCACTCATAAGCTGGTCATGCAGAAAACAAAACACGATAGCATTATCTACCACTGAAGCTGAATATGTGTCAGCTGCAAGCTGTTGCTCTCAAGTTCTCTGGATTAAAAATCAGCTTGAGGATTTCTCAATAAGGTACGAAAATGTACCTATCTATTGTGATAATACTAGTGCAATTAATTTGTCAAAAAATCCCATTCAACATTCAAGATCCAAGCATATTGAGATAAAACATCATTTTATTAGGGATCATGTTAATAAAAAGGAAATTGAACTAATTTTTGTTGACACAGATAATCAACTAGCTGATATCTTCACTAAACCCTTAGTAGAAGATCGTTTTAATGAGTTAAAAGTTAAATTAAAAATAATTCAAAATCCCATTAAAAGCTAGTAATCCAGAAATATCTAAGGTGAATTAAAAAATTATCATTTAAAATGACAACCCATAAATGATTTCCTTTCTTATTTAAAACTTTTCATCTAACCTACTTTACTAAGTGTGATTATTATATCTGAAAAGGGATATCTTTTCAAGATATCACATCTAATCACTCCCTCCCTCGGTTACTTAAACCAACTCCCACCATTACTCCTCATTCATCAACTCTTCCTCTTCTCACTTCAACCGAGTTCATCATCTTCTCCAAACCTTTCTTCTTCCTTCATCTTCCTCTCCTTCACAATCATGAGAACCAAACAAACAGCCAGACGAGCACCACCATTCAACCGTTCACCACCACGATTCCGCAACCCTTCACCACCACCATCTTCATCGTTACCCTTAAACTTAAAACCCTTAAGAACCTTGTTTCCTCCTTACTATGGTCAACCACCACCAAATCCAGTTGAACCATCTCAAAATCTAAACCAAACACCATCACATCTCAAACCAAGAACAAAGAAAAAGAAACCATCCTTCTCTGCTCCTCCGCGTCGTTCTCAGAGAATTAGGGAAAACTTTGCAAATCAACAAACTCAGAGCAATGTTGAAAAAATCTACATAAATGTTGATTCATCTGATGAAGAAGAAAGTGATGAGGAAGAAACTTTCGTTCCTCCATCGTCCAAATCCAACTCAAACCCTTCATCAAAATCCTCAAGCAAGGAAACTAAGTCAGAGTCCACCATTCCCACTCAACCTCAAACTAAAAAGGGAAAAGAGAAAGTTTGTGAAACTTCCTCTAAGCCGAAACAGAGATTGGAAAAGAAAAAATCTGTGAATGCTATGTTTCAAGATGAAACACCAATGTACTCATCAGAAGCTGAAGAACAGATTTTTCAAGAAAAATGGAGAACCAAGCCAATAGCACCAGGACGGTTTTTCAATTTTAAAGCTCTTCAATCACATCCTCTTGAGATAAAAGCCTACACTGACTTTCAAGGTTGGTCCTCTTTTCTATCTCTTAGAGAAACCTATTACCCTAGGTTAATTCAAGCCTTTTATTTTAAGGCCAAGTGTGATCGTGAAAATTGCACAATTAGAGCCAATGTTAAGGGAGTAGAGTTTGAACTAAACCCTGACATTATTGCTGACATTTTCAAAATTCCAAACAATGGTTTTAGAGCTTATGGTAAGAACTGGTATAGCTTAGCTAAAACCACTTTTGAGGAAGTAAGGATCCCTATTTTCACTTTAGAATCTCCAAAAGACTCTCGAAAAACCTCTGACCTAAACTTTTTGCCAAAAGTCTTTCACATCATGAGTCAAGGGAATGTTATGCCTAGACAAGGCAAGTATGAAAATCTGGATGATAATGAAATTATGGTCATTCATCATCTTTTTGAAATGAAAAAGCTAAATCTACCTTTCATCATAATCAATTTCATGATAGATATAGCTAGCAAAAACAACAAGAAATTTTGTGTTTCTTATGGCATGGCCTTAACCAAAATTTTTGAACATTTCAAAATTCCTTTTGAAGGAGAAACCTTTGCAACCTTTTGCAAAAATTTTTCACTGAAAAATCTCAAACACTTCAAGAGTGAACCTATCTCCCAAGCTCCTGTAAAGGTTTACACTAGAGCCAAGAGAAAAAGGAATGAGCAGTATGATGACACTGCACAATCTCAACAAATTCCTGAACCTTCTGTTGAAGATGAATTTATTCCAAATCCACCTTTTGTGTCACATTCTGTTGAAACAGAAATCCCTCAAAATGAGGCTTTTAATTCTCCATCCTCATCTCAAATGCTAGGCCCTAGAGCTGAGATAAACTTGAACATCCCTCTAGCCTATCCACAAAATGAATCACCAGTTGCAGCTGCACCTCAACCCGAGCCACAGCCTCAAATTGCTCCAAATTTAGCAGTCAATCAATTTGTGAACCAACCTAACCCTGACTCTGTGTTAAACCATCTCACCTCCTCATCCACTAGTAGTGCTCCATTGTTTTCTTCTCCACCAAGCTTCAACCTTTCACCTATGTTCAATGAAAGCTTTAACAGTTCCTTTTTTAACTTTTCACCACCTCAGAACCCTTTTTCTCAACCCTTCTTCACTCAAAACATTTCCATCCTTTCACCCACTTTGAATCTCCCAAACATCTCAAACTTCAATGCTGGACCATCAAATGCTGCACCTAGACCTTCACCACAATTACCAAGATCCAAAGTTGAGAGAATCACCTCCAAAACTAGCAGTGATGTGAAAAAATTGTTCCAAGCTACTCAACTTCTTGATTCTCATCTAACCTATATCACTCTTGAAAACTCCATCATGAGGGATTGGATTTCTAATGTTTTCTGTCCAAGGTTCAATCTTCCAACACCTCCAGCCAATCCATATCCCATTCCTGTTCATGTTATGCCTCAACCTTCCACATCATCATCATCAGATGGCTCATCACCATCAAGGCCTGCTCCTTAGTTCACTTTTTGATGTGACAAAGGGGGAGAAAAGAAAAGAACACAGCTGAAGCTGCAGATGCTGGCACAACACAAAGCGCGCACATTTTGTTATGTTCTGTTTTTAACTTATTTTGCTTTAAGCTATGTAATGTTAAAAGACTATGTTTTGTGATGCATTTTCATATGTATGTTGAACTAATGCGCCAGTATGTTATGCTATGATAGCATGCATCTGTAAGTTTTATTTTGAAATGATATTTTGAAAAACTTTTGCTGCAATGAAATGAATGCTTATGTTATTATGACAGCAGGTTTATGAATTATTATTTTGATCACAAGAAAACAAAGCTATGCTTTGAGAAATTATGCAGTTGAGAGATATCTCAAAATTTTATCATGATCTCTTTTTTTTCTGTCAAGAGACAGTTTCAGGATTCATGTTGAAATATGTGATAAATTTCATATTGTTTGATTCTCTGAAACATGCTAAGTTTTTGATCCATGATAAGTTTCTGCATTGAAGGCAGGTAAAAGATATTCAACCAAAAGGATAAGTAATGCTCTAATCAAAACATACAAATGTTTTTGAAAATATCCTTAAAAACTCTGATATGAAACTCATTCAAATTTTGAGCAAAACCATCATAACCATAAACATTCACTTTGGTAAAAGAATGACTTGTTAAAATTTGTCATATTATTTTTAATCAAAGTTTAAACTCAATTTGCTATTGAAAATAGAATGCTTAAATTGAGGGGGAGTTATTGACAAATCAAATGCAAAAGATTATCAAAATCTTTTTATCAAAAACTCAAAATCAAAATTAAGTTAAATGTTTGTCATCATCAAAAAGGGGGAGATTGTTGAGGACAAAATCCTTATTTGATGTTTTAAAGATAACAAACATATTAATTAATTTTAATTATGATTATCTTGTTATCTACTAATGTGTTTTGTGAGAAATGTTTCAACGATAATGATATCATCTGTCAACGGTAACGTTATGGATGAGCAACCAATGGACAAGCAAAACATATAAGCAATGAGTAGAAACAACAGAAGCATCTTAAAGTCTTGGCTTAAATGATGAAGTGCTTCACAAAGATATTATTCCTTTGCCTCATCAAAAGTGGTAGTATTTTAAGGAAACACTTATGTAAGGAATATGCCAAACATGGCATAAATTGAATCATGGGCCATAAAGCCTTTTTGGACTAAAGTGAATAAAAGCCCCTTTGGACAAACAAAGGAAGCTTCCATCAATGATTGAAGAAGATTTGAATTTCAAATGAAAGCCACATCATACAATGATGGCTTGGACGAAAATTGGCCAACAAGGTGAAGTCTCACCATAAGCCAAGTTGTAGCATGCCTCATTCTCTTCAAGGGAACATAGAGGGGACAAGGAAACAACAAAGGACAATGAGTCACCAAAACAAAGTACAATAATTACATGATATTTTTTCCCACTTGCATACAAGTTGTCCAACCCTAAATTAGGAAAGATTCCTTCTTATGGACATATATGGGCCACGTAAATGCAGTGGTTGTCATTGGATTAAAAGTGTAGTGCAGATTGCCATAACGGTAATGTTACTGAAGCAACGATAACGCACTATTCACAGCAAAAAGACAGCACAACATTGTGACATGTCAAGTTGGATTTGAAATTCAAATCCCTCTCTCATATGCTCCTCCAAGGTTATATTTGCCTATAAATACAATGGAGCTACATGAAGAGAAGATTAAGAGTTTGCAAAAAGAATCAAATCATATACTTAGTTGAAGCAAAAATCAACAAGTAATAAACTCTTCAAAAGCAAAGCAAAGCATCAAAGATATATCATAAATTTGTGAAAAACAAATAGACAAAGCTTGCTATTATCAATCTCTCACTTGAGTTGATTTAACCCATATTCCCCACAAATATTGTAACCCTCTCAAGTCTTTCTTTCATGTTAGATTGAGTGTTTGTGAGAAAGTCTTTTCGAGTGAAGAAAAGCATTTTGAGTGAAAGTCTTTTCGAGTGAAGAAAAGCATTTGTGTGAAAGTCTTTTCGAGTGAAGAAAAGCATTTGTGTAAAAGTCTTTTCGAGTGAAGAAAAACAGTTTGTATTGATCCAGTTGTGATCAAGTTTTTGATGCGAAGCAGAAGGTTCTGATCTGAGCATTTATAGTGGACAATCTCACAAGGACTGTGAGGACTGGACTAGCCCAAGTTGGGTGAACCAGGATAACTTTTGTGTGTTTTTCTCTTGGACTCTAAAATCCTTAAAACATACTAAACTAACTAACTGAGTAATACCAGAGTGCTCTGGGCCTTAAACATTTACTTATTCAGCAACTAACTCAGTATTTATTTTGTTCATTTATATATTGTTTATTTTATTGTTGCTAACTATATTTCTTTGTTAATTGTTAACTAACCAATTAAAAGAAATATTGTCTTGAGTTATTTTAAACTCACATAAAAGATTTTTAAAAAGGGTCACAATTCAAACCCCCCCTTTCTTGTGACATTTATTGCTACTTCACACCCGTCATCAAAAGAGATGAAATCCACATTCATCCATTTGTCAATACATAATTTTGATTACGAATATATTTAATTTTCTATTAATAAAAATTTATCAACCAACAAAAAAAAATTAAAAATTTGATATTTTGAAAATATTCATCGAAACAAATCAAACAAGATCTTATATAATAATACTTTTAGAAAAATACGGTCATAACAAAACATATAAATAATGCATTTAGTCAAAATAGATTTTATAAAATAAGATGAAGGGAGTATAAACCTAAAAACAAGTTTGGTAACTTTGTCCTTACCAAAAAAAAAAATAGTTTGGTAACTAAATCCTTGATTTATTCATCAAACAATAAAATCCGGTTTTTGAAAAGGGTCTTGTTAACATGTGCCCTTAGGACACATGTTAAGATATACCAAAATAGAAATTCAACATTTAATGATATAAGAAATTTAATGCTTCAAAAGTCAAAATGCACAAATTAACATTTAATAATTTATATTTTTACTTCCTTAACATGTGCCTTAAGGGCACAAGTTAACATTCTCCTTTTGAAAATACCAATTCCGCTAACTAATTGATTGACGATTAATTTTCAAAACAAATATTTTGTCCAAAAAGTATTAGATAGCGATCAGAGCCAAAACTTCAGAAACCCTCGTTATTTTCAATTCCAATGGGTTTTGAGACGTTCCACCTTCCAAGAAGAAGAAGAAACAGAGTTCCACATTCCACACCAGAGGTAATCGACCTCGACTCCTACCGGTTATCCAGCAAGCTGAGACATCTCTGACATCATTAATCTTTCTAATGAAGATGACGATGACGTTAAGATCCTCAATTTCATTCCCAAACTACCACTTTGGGAAAAAGTAAAAGAAACAACAACACCGAAAAAGGAGTCTTCAAACTCGAAAAATACACCATTTGTTTTCGAAATCTGCACGGACACTAAAACAACGAGAGACGCTTTCTACATCAGCGGTTGCTCTCACGCTTATTGCTCTGATTGTGTGGCGATGTACATCGGTTTTTGTTGGAACAAAGAGCACGTTATGTGTGTATTTTGAGTATAAAAATAATAATAAAAAGAGTAGTAGAAAAAGTCAAGCATGTGTTTCTATTAAGAAGCATTTATTTTCGTGTGCTATATAAGTGTTAAAAACCTAATAGAAAGAAAAAAGCCGAATTAACAATTAGAAAGTTTGTGACGGCTGCACATGAATGGAACTCCACGTTTCCAAAAATAAGCATAGCCGCAGCCCTCTTCCTCATAATTATTAATCACGTACTATATGATATGAATTGAGGAATGAAGATGGGATTATTATTATTAGCATGCCATGATTGGTGACAACGTGAAGTGCAATATTAATGTTGTGATTGTCCTAAACCTCTCCTACAGGTATGCTATCTTTCATTTTGTTTTGAAACAAATGGTGGGCAAGTTTAGTGGCAAGATAGAGGCTAACAACCTCACACTAGCTAGATTAATTTCTTGGTGTAATTAGTAATTATTTAATAAGGAAACACAGGTATGTTGCTGTGAATATTCCACAATGCAGGTTTTCGATATCTTATTAGTAGTATCATTATAGAATTTGTGTTGTGGTGTCATGCAAAATGTTGATGAATCCACTCATAATAGCTATTCATATTCAATCCAATCGGAGACAGAAGAATGATATTATTAGTATTCAACTGTGTCGTATTGAAAACTAGAGTCAATGAAATTAGGCACACGAAATAGTTTCTTTATTTGATTATACTAATTGAAAGATTTGTATTCTGTTTTGTTTCTAATTGTTCAGAGAATACGGAAAATTATTCAAAGTTGAGTAATACTACTAGTTTTAGTATTATTATTATATTTTAAGAGTGATCCAAGGTTTTAAATTGCGGTTGCGGTCGTGGATGCGGTTGCGGTTGCAGGTATTGCGATTGCGGCTAACGCGGACACTGCGATGCAACTTTTATCCGCACAAACACAGAAAAAATACTATAATTATTGTAATTCCTTATATATCTTTTACTTATAATTCTATATAAATTTTAATTCATTTTTAAGACATGGTATCATGTTTATGAATAATATAACTTTGACTCCAATGGAAGAAACATTAACATATATAACATTTATAATTGTTATAGAATTTATGTTCTTAGCCAAGATTCACAAATCTTCTTCTTTCCCCTGTTTTAAGTTCTTAGAATTTATATAGCAGTACCTTCTTGTTGATGATCTAGATCCCAACTTTCTACCCCATTTTCATCTTCACATAGCGAAGCACAATATGAGTGAAGGGAAGGGAAGAGTTACATAATACATACATTAGCATAGAGCAGCAGAGCACAGTGATGCAAAGAGGAAAGATCAAAGGAAGCTGAAATTGATGAATATTGATATTCGGTGAAACAACTAATTGAACTCACACAACAACACATCTAGTCATCTCCTCGACAACTCATTGAGACATAAGAAGACAGAAACTCTAAATTGAAATGACATAAAGGAAAAAATAAAGGTGAGATTCTCTGAATTTTTACGAAAAGGAATATTGGATAGAACCGTTGCGGTCGTTGCGGTCAAAACTCCGTTGTGTTGCGGTAAAATGCTGTTGCGTTGCGGTTGCGTTGCGGCATCACGTGTGATTTGAGTTCACACCGCAATTGCGGTTGCAGTGCCTACCGCATCCGCAATATTGCGGCCGCATCACCTGATGCGGTCCGCAATTTAAAACCTTGGAGTGATCCTAGTATCATAGTTCCTTCAAATTTAAAGAATGGTCATAACGCTATATTCCCTATGATTTGAATGGTCTTAGTTACCATATAAGAATGGTCTCGGTACCATATTAGAACGGTCATAGCACCGTATTAGAATGGACTTAAAACCATAGCGCAATGGTTTTAGTACCATATTTGAGGGTGTAATTCTTGCCCGATATCTACGGTGCACTATTTATCGGTATCAGTAGAACTGAGCTGTTTTACCCTGGGGACTTCGTGGTTGATCGTTTGGGACTTCATGGTTGATCGTTTGCCTTGCAAAATTTTGGGCAGTGCCACGAAACGTCTTAAAGAAGGCGTATCGACCCGCGACTCAATCCAGTAATATCTTCTGTGGCTGAAAATTAATTTTAACGATTTTGAACCTTTGAAACAACAGTTCCAAACTTGATGATAACATCACCAACATTGGGTGTCCCGTTCCAGGGTGCAGTGGTTCATTAGAAGCAGCGTTTTGCCGTTCAATTCTTACTCCTGAAGTTTTCGAACGGTGGGGTAAGGCGCTGTGCGAGGCTTTGTTCAATGTTACAAAGAAATTTTACTGTCCCTTTCCAGACTGTTCGGCTCTTTTGATCAATGACGGAATGGAGGCCGTTAAGAATTCTGAATGTCCTAATTGTAATGGGATGTTTTGTGCACAGTGTAAGGTTCCATGGCATGATGGAATCGAATGCAGTGAGTTGGAGAAGCTGAATGCCGACGAGAGGGGGAGAGAAGATGTTATGTTGATGAACCTGGCGAAGAATATGCAATGGAGACGATGTCCCAAATGCAGAATTTATGTTGCCAAAACTATGGGCTGCAACATCATGTCCTGCAGGTTGTATATCTATTTAATCTTCCAGGTTTTTTTTTTTTTTATTAACACTCTCCTTCTCAGGAGAAGGGGGCTCCAATTTATCCTCAAAGTAAGTAAGCTTAACCAAATAAATAGAGATGAGATTATAAAAAAAAATATTAGAGATGAAAAGTGTCATCGGTTGAGCCATTCTTAATATAATGGTTCAAATTGATCCATAAAAATGATGACATGTCTTAAATTGCAGGTGTGGTTGTAGGTTTTGTTACATAACTGGACATAAGTATATGTGAATGCTCAGTTAGTAATCATTATAATTGTTATAATGTGAGGCCCATTTATTCAGGTCAACGACAAGAGCAAGTTCAATCTAGAGTTTTCAAAGGAGGAGTTTCCACAATCAGGGACAGGGACAGAGTTTATTTATACATTTTTATTAAATTATACTATTAAATTTGGTCTTCCCTAAATTGAATTTTTTGCTCATCCCTATCAACGATCAGAAAATATTCTCAAAGGATTTGGATCAACCGCAAGAATAGACTTTCTCAAGAATTTTCACGGCTGCAGAAACTACTAGCAAACTTTTCCCTAATTTTCCCTCTTATTTTTAACTCATACAATTAAAATTCTCTCTCATTAATTATATTTTTCTTCTTTTTTACCAAACATACATTGCCTTCTCATTTCAGATAGTTTTATTTGAAACGAGTCTGATGAGAAATACTATTGTTTCTAGTGGTTTTTATAATTTATTGTTGTGGTTGAAGGAATAGGGTAGGATTTTTTTGGCTTTTTGGTGATCATTCTATTTATTAATGTTGTAGTGGGAGTTGCTAGGTATATTTATATATTAAAAAGAAAATTTTGGTTTGCAGCATTATAAGATTTTAGAGATTTTGAAAAAATGTTGAAATGTTATTTTCTTTACATGAGCATTGTCAAGCTTTTTACATGAGATGGAGCTTGAGCTTGAGAATGGTGAAATGTTATTTTGTCTGAGAATGGTGTTTTTAATTTTAAAACTAATATTTTTTAAAATTTTAAAATACCACATGAGTAAGTTTTAGTCAAAAAAAAAAAGTCATCAGGGCTAGCAAATACAAAAGAGGTAAGTTTGGGGGAAAAATCGTACAATTGTCAAATTTAGAGGGTTAAAATCACACAATCGAAACTTACGAGATCAAAATCTTACAATTGTAAAACTCTATGGATCAAAACTATATTTAAGCCTTATTATTGAATGGTCGTTGCGGCATGGTTGTGTCATAAAATTGATAAATGTTTCCTTTTATTCAAAATCTTCTATTGAAGGAGAGAATGATATTTGATAATGTTAGTGATTGTTTTTAACCTTTAGATTAAATAAAATAAAGGGATGTGGTTTAGTTAATTTTGACATCTTAATGTCATTTGATCATAACCTATTATACAACAATACAAATCTAATTCTAGAATTATCTAGTCTTCCATTAACACCTTTAACAACATTCTACCTTACCATATTTTTTTAGAAAAACTAATGTTCGTGTATGGGCATAAATAAAGGTACGGGTATGTTTTTCTAAAATGCAAAATGTATGAAAAAGAAGGTACTGGATCAATGCAAGAAGAATTGGGTCAGTTCAAGAGGAATGAAGTTTGGGACTTAGTTGCTAGACCAAAGAATGCTAATGTGATTTATACAAAGTGAGTGTTCAGGAACAAGTCTGATGAAAAGGGCACTGTTACCAGAAACAAGGCCAGACTTGTTGCTCAAGGATATGCTCAGATTGAAGGAATAGACTTTGATGAGACATTTGATCCCGTTGCTCGTCTTGAATCCATAAGGCTGCTACTAGGAGTTGCTTGTATTCTAAAGTTCAAACTGTTTCAAATGGATGTGAAAAGTGCCTTTATGAATGGGTACTTAAATGAAGAAGTCTATGTGGAGCAACCCAAAGGATTTGTGGATCCTAATCTTCCAAATCATGAGTACAAGTTGAAAAAGGCTTTATATGGCTTGAAGCAAGCCCCTAGAGCTTGGTACGATAGGCTTACTGACTTTCTTGTCAAGAATGGTTACAGAAAGGGAGGGAATGATAAGACTCTCTTTGTAAAAGAAGAAGGAAATAAGCTTATGATTGCTCAAATCTATGTAGATGACATAGTTTTTGGAGGAATGTCTGACCAGATGGTACAGGATTTCGTACAACAGATGTACTCAGAGTTTGAGATGAGTCTAGTTGGTGAATTAACTTTCTTTCTTGGTTTACAAGTTAAGCAGATGGAAGATTCAATCTTTATCTCTCAGAGTAAATATGCCAAAAACATTGTCAAGAAATTTGGTATGGAAAGCTCCAATCATAAAAGAACTTATGCAGCTACACATCTAAAACTAACTAAAGATGAAGCAGGTGTAGATGTGGATCAAAGCATGTATAGAAGCATGATAGGAAGTCTTCTATATCTCACTGCAAGGAGGCCAGATATTGCTTTTGCAGTTGGTGTTTGTGCTAGATATCAAGCTGCTCCAAAGATGAGCCATCTAACTCAAGTGGAGAGGATTCTCAAATATGTAAGTGGAACTTGTGATTATGGTATGATGTACTCTCATGGTGAAGGTTCTATGCTAGTAGGCTATTGTGATGCTGATTGGGCAGGTAGTGCTGATGATAGAAAAAGCACTTCTGGAGGTTGTTTCTTCCTTGGAAATAATTTGATTTCATGGTTTAGCAAGAAACAAAATATTGTATCTCTCTCTACTGCTGAAGCAGAGTATATTGCAGCTGGAAGTGGTTGTTCTCAATTGCTATGGATGAAGCAAATGTTGAATGAATACAATATCAAGCAAGATGTCATGACCTTATATTGTGACAATTTAAGCGCCATAAATATTTCAAAAAATTCAGTTCAACATAGTAGAACAAAGCACATTGATATAAGACATCACTTCATTAGAAAACTTGTGGAAGATCAAATTGTGACTCTAGAGCATGTTGCTACTGAAAAACAACTAGCAGATATTTTTACTAAGGCATTGGATGCAGTTCAGTTTGAAAATTTAAGAGGCAAACTTGGTATTTGCCTATTTGAGGAATTATAGCAATCACTGCATGTGTGGCGTGCAACAATTACTTTCTCTTGTCTACGGTTAGTAATGCACACTATAATGGGTAATGATGAAATATCTGAAAATTTGGGAAGACTCTTGTGCTTGTTGATTATAAGAAGGGTGTTTCTTGTGGTGAGAAAGTGTTTGGCAGAGGACAATGTGTGGAGTTCTCCCCTGATGAAGTTTCACAAATCCTAAGGAATATGACAATGTCAAGAATTTTGAGAATCTTAATGAAGAAACTGTTAAAGATTCTGAAACCATAAGTTTAGAAAACAATATGACTACTGGAATTTTGGAGAAAACTGTTATACGTGAGTCTCCAGATATTGTGATCATTCCTCATGAGGAGAAAGCTACAGAAACAACTACAACTGGTAATATCTCTAGTGGTAACACTGTTGTGATCTCTCAATCTGATGAGACTTTGAAGAATGTGTCTGAATATTGTGAATCTGCTGAGAAGAACAACAAAGCAGATCTGAATTTGATTGATGTGGACAATCTCAACTATTGAGAAAGTCATGCTGAGAAGACTCTTGCTCCTATTGCTAAAATATTGAGAAGTAATTTTGTTAAGGGTTGAAATCTGGCACGCAGTGAACACAATGCTGCACAAGATGCTATAGCATATGTTGCAGGATGACAGGCGCTGAATAAAATAAAGCAATAAACGACAAAATAATAAATAACACAGATCGTTTGTTAACCCAGTTCAGTGCAACGTCACCTACTCTGGGGGATACCAATCCAGGAATGAATCCACTATAATAGCTCTAGTTCAAAGCCCTCGACCAACACCCGGTACTTGACTTATCGCCTAGACACTACCCGTGCAATCCTATCTAAGAACCTCTTAGATAATGAGACCCCGTCCCAAATTCCCTCTAACAACACGTACCATGTTGCTGTCAATAATAATAATCAAGATGGAGACACTCTCCTAGAAACTAGACCACACTCTTGCTTAAAAGCATATGAGTGAATCACACACACTAACTCCGTGCTTCAAAGCTTAGGAGTAGCTTACAATTAACAACCAAAACACAGTCCTAAACTTGCATCAAATTGACACAAGAAAGGATGACAAAAGACACAAACTCTAAACCTTAAAAACTCACACTTTGTAAACAACACGGTTTAGAATACACGAGTAGAATAGCTTGAGGCTTCACATATTTATAGTCTTCAATTGTCTTGATGAGCAAGCTAGGTCTTCAGACAAATACAGCTGTAGGAATTGCGGCCAACCCTAAATTATTTCCAGAAATATAATTCATGTTGTACCAAACAAAAAAAACGCAAAAAATATAATATAATTATATTTTTGTTTTAAATAACATTCCTTCATCCGACTTCAATAAAACTTGCTGAGCAAGGCTCGTTTTGCCCAGACGCACGTGCCTGAATATATAATTGAAGCAAATCTTGACTCAGATTTGAAATAAAAATTCTGCACGAAAAACAGAGCATCAGGATGCTGTACTATAATGCTACAGCACCTCAGTCCAGCATCTGGCTGGTTGGCTTTTGCAAAATGTAGCCAATCAAAACACCAACAATCTCCCCCTTTGGCAAATTTTGGCTAAAACAACCTTAGGCCAGTGCATAGAGAGATACAGTCTAAACTTTCCTTCGAGTCAACATAAGCACGCAACTAAGAAAGAAAGTAGAACGATGCTAAGCTATTTATACTTTCCTTCGAGTCAACATACGCACACAACTAGGAAAGAGAGTAAAGAAATTCATCAGATGAATAGATAACTAGCACGTAAGCATCAGAGGCATGCAACAGCGGAATATAACACATCTAGCCTCAAAGTACAGATAGAGAGAAATAAACTCTCACATAGTGGATTCAAGATCGGAGAAATAAACTCCTTAATAATTAAGCAACGCCACAGAGAATAGGAAAAATAAATTCCTATGTAAACATACATATCATAAGTAGTAGAAAAGTAAATTCTACCTACTCCCCCTCAATATATGCATAAACTTCACTCCCCCTCAAAACCCCTCAATATATGCATAAACTTCACTCCCCCTCAAAACTTGCATATCACATAGAATCAACAACATGCTATACTAGATGCTATAGCATTTTTCACATCATGCACACAGATATTACTCCCCCTTTTTAGCCATAAATTCTGACAAATAAAGTCATTACCATAGAATAGGAGCAAAGTACAGACTCCCACAGAGTTATCAGAGCATAGAGAAACATAGAGTGCAGAGAGTATCAGAGCATAGGAGATCATAAAGTGCATATTACAGACCATCATGGCAAAGAGAATCTGGAGTGTCGGAGCCAAAAGACATGGATTGTGCATGTTACAATCCAGAGAGCATCAGGGCGTAGCCTACAAAATTAAAATCCAAAAGGACATGCAAATAAAGCATAAGCAGGTAACATAAAAGGACTAGCATCGGAGTCCTCCTCCTCTACCTCAGTATCACCACCTGCATTATCATTAAAAACACCAGGATTGACATTGGAAATCACCTTGAGGTCAACAATCATTTGCTTCATAGGCAAAACATCAGATGACTGATTGACAGATGACGCAGCACAGTCTGCAGCATGTGTACCCTCAAACAATCTTAAATCAAAAGACAAATCACAACCTCTCTTACTAGGAACACCGACCTTAGTACAAATGTCAGGATGTTGAGCTAGAATAATGTCACACATCAGTGTAGGAAAGACTATAGACATCTTCACAGCACATGACTTACAATGCAGAACAGTTTCATCAAGAATATAAGAACCAAAGGCAAAAGGTGATCTGGTCCTTACAACATATATAAACCTAGCCAAACCTGTAGCCACAGTATTGGAATGAGTAGTTGGAGCCCAGTTGCAGTTTTCATCAATCCAGCTGCATTAATCAAATCAACAAGCTTTTGGCATTGTAAAAAAAAAACTTCACTTAAATTCCTTTCCACAGCAAGCCTTCTTTTTATCACAAATTTCCACCTGTCAACATTTTCAAAACGATGAAAGGAAATGTTGTCAATGGGTACAGGGGATACATCTTGAGGGATCCTCTTTTTCTTCACAGACTTCTTTGAGGATGCTGCAGGCGATGCAGTAGCATGTTGGTCTTCCTCAAACTCTGAATCACTAGAGGGAATAGTCTTCCTCCTCAAAAGCTTCTTCTTTGGCTCAGAGGGCCCAGTAATCTTACTCCACTGTCTTTTAAGACCATAGATTTTCTTTTCCTTGGCAGTCTTGACAGGAACATTAGAAACAGCTACACCTTTACCAGCATTGCTCCTTAACCTCCTAGTACTAGAAGCAGGAGTCCTCTCAGTAAGGTTGAGATTGTCCACATAAATAACATTTGAATCTTTCTCAGCAGATTCATCAACATTCAAAGGAACAGACATAGTTTTACCACTATCATCAACATAAGGGATCACATAGATATCATGAACAAAAACATTATCAGTAGTAGTTGCTTCAGAACCCTTTTCTTTGTCAGGAACAATAACATCATCTGGAGACTCGGGTATCACGATGTTATCCAAATTTTCCCGTGCTGCAGATGTTGTAGCATCATGTGCAGCATCTTTCTCAGGAACACTCTTCTTGACATGTTCCAACACAAAGTCATCTTTGACCTCAGTTGGAGCGCTAATATCATTACCAACAAATGTTAAACACAGCAGGGGAGAACACCACATAACTTTCTCTGACAAATACTTTCTCACCACAAGAAACATCCTTATCATCAACAAACACACAATTCTTACCAAATCTTCAGATGTTTCAACATTACCCATAACAGCGTGCATTACTAAATAAGTTGAAGAGAAAACTGCACGCCACACTTGCAATAATTGCTATAACTCTTCAGATAGGCAAATCCCAAGTTTGCCTCGCATTTTTTCAAATTGGACCGCATCTAGAGCCTTAGTAAAAATATCAGCCAGTTGTTCTTCAGTGGCAATATGCTCAAGAGTTATAATACCTTCTTCAACAAGATCTCTGATAAAATGGTGCCTAATATCAATATGCTTCGTCCTACTATGTTGGATAGGATTCTTTGAAATATTGATTGCACTAAGGTT
Organism: Trifolium pratense; assembly: GCF_020283565.1. Taxonomy (NCBI): domain Eukaryota; kingdom Viridiplantae; phylum Streptophyta; class Magnoliopsida; order Fabales; family Fabaceae; genus Trifolium; species Trifolium pratense. The sequence goes on along the minus strand of NC_060060.1, from coordinate 63,431,543 downwards.
ATCACAGTACAATGCCATAACATCTTGTACCACATTGTACTCCAGCAACATTTGATTCATCCATAATAGTTGGGAACAACTACTACCAGCAGCTATGTACTCTGCTTCAGCTGTAGATAAAGATACACAATTCTGTTTCTTGCTGAACCAGGATATAAGATTGTTGCCTAAAAAGATAAAAGCTCCTGAGGTGCCTTTTCTATCATCTGCACAACCTGCCCAATCAGCATCACAATACCCCTCTAGCATAAACTTGTTCTTGTAGACCCACTTGGTACCAATCACATTAGTATTTTCTGGTCTAGGAACGAAGTCCCAAACTTCATTCTTCTTGAACTGATTTAGCTCTTCTTGCATAGCATTTATCCAAAACTCATCAGTGAGGGCTTCCATCACATTTTTGGCTTAACTACACATTTGGTCCCTTACGTTTATTTTAGGTTTCAATTTGGTCCCTTACGTTTAAAAAGTATCAATTTGGTCCCTTACGTTTATTTTATGTTTCAAGTTAGTCCTTTCCGTTAGTTTTGTCACTAACACCGTTTGAACAGTACACGTGTCAGCATGTCCAAGTGCCACGTGTCAGTCCACATATGCAAATTGACTGCCACATGTGACAAAATTGACGGAAAGGACTAACTTGAAACCTAAAATAAACGTAAGGGACCAAATTGATACTTTTTAAACGTAAGGGACCAAATTGAAACCTAAAATAAACGTAAGGGACCAAATGTATAGTTAAGCCTTTTTGGGTTCAAACTTAGAAACAAAACAAGCATTAAGAACTAAGTCAAGTGTCCTTCTAGTAGTAATTCCATGATTAGGATTACCAATAATCAGATCTATAGGATGATTCTTTTGAGTACGAATGGATGACCCTTTCTTTGAAGTAGCAAAGATTGGTTCAGGTGTAGTAATCTCTGTATCATTCTTGAATTCCTCAATAGTTTCAGAATCTATACTACCTGGGATAGATGCTGTAGCATCTTCTGTACCATCTTTCACAACTTCACTTGAAATATCATCTATTACTACATTTATAGATTCCATCATGGTTTTGGTTCTGTAGTTATATACTCTGTAGGCTCTGCTATTTGTTGAGTATCCCAAGAATATGCCTTCATCACTTTTAGGATCCATTTTAGTTCTTGGTTCTCTATCAGACAAGATATAACATTTACTTCCAAACACATGAAAGTACTTAACAGTAGGTTTTCTACCTTTCCACAATTCATACAGAGTAGATGTAGTTCCAGATCTCAAGGTGACACGATTATGAATATGACAAGCAGTGTTCATAGCTTCTGCCCAAAAACCATGAGAGAGTTTCTTTGCATGTAACATTACTCTTGCAGACTCTTGTATAATTCTATTCTTTCTTTCTACTACACCATTTTGTTGTGGTGTAATGAGAGATGAAAATTCATGGATGATGCCTTTAGAGGCACAAAAGTCAGATAATCTAGAGTTTTCAAACTCCTTTCCATGATCACTTCTGATCCTTAACACAACATTGTTTTTCTCTCTTTGAAGTAGAATACATAGATCTTTGAATACGTCAAAGGTCTCTGATTTCTTTCCAATAAAATTTATCCAGGTATATCTAGAGAAATCATTTACAACAACATAGGCATACCTTTTTCCTCCTAAGCTTTCAGTTTGCATAGGTTCCATCAAATCCATGTGTAGAAGCTCAAGAACTCTGGTAGTGGTAAGATGTTGCAGCTTTGGATGTGGCTTCTTGGTTTGTTTTCCAATTTGACATTCACCACAAATGCTTCCTTCTTCGATCTTGAGATTTGGCAAGCCCTTGATGGCTTCTTCAGGTATAGCTTTCTTCATGCTTCTTAGGTTGAGATGACCAAGTTTCACTACAAGAAAAATTGCACATACCCACGGCTTTTTTACCCAGGGCTGTTTTCCGTGGATAATACCCACGGCTTGGCCATGGATAAGGTAAAAATAAGAAAACTATTCATTCCCTCTAACTTTTTTTCACGAAAATGTTGTTCCCACCTAAAAAAGATTGGCGCGAAAATAGATTTTTTGTTACCCACGGCATATCCGTATGTAAGTATAAAATATAATTTTTGGTATCCACGACATTTCCGTATGTATGTATAAAATATAATTTTATCTATTTTTTAACTGTTCCCACGGCATATCCGTCTGTATTGATAAAAAATAATTTTGGTTTCCCACGGAATTTTCGTATATAAAATTATAAAATATAATTATAATTAATTTTTATCTTAAAGTTATTACTTTATACCCTTTCCTTTCCTTTCCTTTTCACTTTCCCATTGCAACACAGCTCAAGCACCGTCTCCCTCTCAGCTACTCCGGCGATAACCCAGCTCAAGCACCGTCTCGCTCTCATCTCCGACGACCCACTCAGTCGGCGCGACCGTCTCAGCTACTAGGAAGACCCAGCAGCGCCGTTTTCTTCCCTCTCAATTCGAACAGTGAGTTTAATCCTTACTTCTCAATCTTCTTATTCTTCTTCTTGAATGATATAATGTTGTTCTGTGAAGCTTAGAATCAACTTTGTTGTTGTTGGTAGACATGAAATTTTATGGGATTTGCTCTTAGTTACTTTGTTGGAATTTTATAATCTGTTGTTTAGGTTTTTTTTAGCATTTTCCTGCATTGTTTTGTGATTTGGTCTTGGTTTCATACAATAAGATTTGATCCATGTTTCAATTGATGGAGAAAGATGATGGTCTAGCTTTTTGCTGCTGTCTAGGTTGTTTTTAGCTCTTTGAATCCTTTTTTTAGTAACTTAATTTCACTATGTCCCAAAACACTATGTCCCAAAATAACCAACACAGTCACATGAATTAGTAATATTGTTGAGTAATTCAAAACTAAGTTATTAAGGATTTGCTGAGTAAAAATTGAGGGATTAGATTCTTTTTTCAAGTGGGTTTGTTATTAAGGATTTGCTTAGTTATTATGCTGAATATTTTGACAAAAGCTGCTAAATTTTCTAGTAGATCAGCACAGAGCCACTAAAGTAGTTTAATTATTAAGCAAACTTAATGTATGTTACTGTAAAAGTATAAAAATAGTTGTGTGTTTGTATGTTACATAATGTAGAACTTTCCCTTAAATCTAAACTGAGATTTTGGAATCTCTATGATTTGAAGGCTTTATGAAATTTCTAGATACTTTCTCATGTAAATCTTCGATTTTTACATCTATTTTTTCTTTTATTTGTGTGTGTTTGTTTGTTTTTGTGTAATTGTGTTTATATGTTTATGTGTGTGTGTTTATGAGGTAATGATATTGGGAAAAAAAAGTTCTGGGTTTTTTCTTTTGGGCCTTAGAATTGGTAGCTCTTCTTTCTTGACATCTTATAACTTCAGCCTTGTGAGTTGTTTTCCTATTTAGGAGCTTCTTTTGAAAATGAATGGCTACCCACCTGATCGTAGTTGGGTATATGATAGACTTAACCCTCGTAGAGGGGGGTTGAAACCCGCCTTTATATCTGGTGTTAAAGAGTTTGTAAGAAAGGCAAAAAGTCGACCTCAGTTTGTAAGCGATGGTGGAATCAGATGTCCTTGTGACAGGTGCACGTGTAGGCGTATACAGTCTGCATGTAGAGTCAAACTTCACTTGTATAAGTATGGGTTCAAACCAAATTATTTGGTGTAACATTATATTTCTCGTTAACTAAGTTCATTTATAGTGAATATTAATGAATATATTCTAATTTTTTCAAAATGTAATATTGTAGAGTTATGTTGCTTGGCTGCCTGAGCATGATTATCAGATTAAGAAAATCTTTGAATCCAAAGGCTCGAGGCGTCTTTCTGAGATGTACATGGAAGCAAGGAACAAGCGTGAACGCCCATCTTGGATAGGTGAGGATGCTTGGAAAGAGCTTGATATTGAGTGGAAGAAGCCAGCCTATAAAGCGATATCACAACGAAATAAGAAAAATCGTAATTCTGCTAAAGGTGTGTCTGTCCATACTGGCGGATCCATAACTTTCACCGAGCATACCTTACGGATGGTATGTTTTTACTTCTACATATTCTAAAACTGATTTGCCTGAACCGATTTGCCTGCCATTAAAATGCTGAACTGTTATGATAGGCTGAACTTGTGATAGGCTGAACTGTTATTATTGTTATTATTGTTGTGATAGGCTGAACTTGCCTGGCATTAAAATGCTGAACTGTTATGATAGGCTGAACTTGTGATAGGCTGAACTTGTTATGATAGGCTGAACTTGTGATAGGCTGAACTGTTATTATTGTTATTATTGTTGTGATAGGCTGAACTTGCCAGCCATTAAAATGCTGAACTGTTATGATAGGCTGAACTGTTATTATTGTTGTGATAGGCTGAACTTATTTGCCATTAAAATGCTGAACTGTTATGATAGGTTGAACTTGTGATAGGCTGAACTTGTTATAGGATGAACTGTTATGAATTCTGAACTTGTTTTTATGCTTTATGAAAGGCTGAAGAGTTGGGTAGAGAACCCACAGTGGATGAGGTCTTTTTAAGAACTCACATTCGTAAGAAGGACTCAACTTGGGTTGATCTTAGATCTCAAAACACGTATGTAAGAAAAATTAAAGCATTGATTCATTATTTTTTTTGTTTTAGGTTTTAATATTAGTACTGTAGCATTTACATTGTTTTTTTAAAATTTTGAACAGGGTAGTTTCCAAAGTAATTTGAATCAGGCCTCAGAAGGTGCAGATGAGAGTGGCTCCCAAATGGTCGACTCTGCGACTCGTTTAAAACTGTGGGCCAAATCTGTTGGGGGGAAAAATCGAGGACGTCTATATGGTGTAGGAGATAGGTCCTCGAATTATAGACCAGGTGTTTCAAGTCTCGCCCCAGACACTGTTCCATCTATGGGTTGCAGCCAAGTTTCATCCCATTATTCTCATGAGATGGCAACACAGTTGGCCACACTTGAGGAGCGAGCAAAGGCAGCAGAGGATGAGGTTCGGAATACAAGGGAGGAGCTTAGGCAAGCAGAGCTTAAGCGACAAAAGGAAGCTCAGCAGTCAGAACAGCGTGCTGCAGAGTTCCAAATGCAGCTGATAGCGTTGACAAAAAGTGTAGCTGCCATGCAGGCCGAGCCCTCCCGTCGTCGACGTCGTCATCCAGATTATGATGAGGATGAGTCCGAGGATGGATCCGATGAAGGGTCCGAGGATGAATCCGAGGATAACGAGGAAAATTGATATTTAGTTTGTGTTGTTATTATGACTTCATCTTATGCTTAGATTATTAACGGTGCATTTTGTTATTATGACCGATTAAGCTTAGACTTGTGGCTACATCTTTTGTCGAAATTGCTAGTTTCTAATTTGTTTATTTTGACACTTGTTATAGTGTCAATTTTTTGTTAACAATACATTTTAGTTTGATGAAGTGATCTTTTGATAACACAATTTGATTAATTTTAAATTTAGTTATGGTTTAATTTGTTTGGAATTGGTTCTGATGTTGGATGAAATTGGAGTAAGCAACTCTTGACAATTGTTTCAGTTGTTTAGTTTTTTTGGAACAGGTTAAGAAAGTAAAAAAAAAAAAAAATTGACATTACCCACGGCAATACCGTAGAAATGCTGGTCTAAACCTTTTCTAGGTTCTGATGGTAAAGCCGTGGGAAAGAGACATTGATGGTAATGCCGTGGGTATTAGTCACGGCTAAGTCTCGAGTAATAACGTGGACTAGGCCGTGGGTAATGCGTGGGTAACTTTACCCACGGCATTTTCCTGGATAGCGAATTACCAACGAAGCAAAATGCCACGGACCGATGCCGTGGGTATGCCGTGGGTAACTTTCATATACTCAAGGCTAAGCCGTGGGTAATGATAAAAATGGCCGTGGGTATACACTGTTTTTCTTGTAGTGTTTTTGGTGCCACAATTTTATTTCATCTTCTTTCGTGATTAAGCATGTCGACACATTTGCCTCTTCTTGGGGAACCCATAAGTAGCAGTTGTCTTTTGATCTGACGCCCCTCATCAAAATTTCACCCTCATAATTTGTAACCAAACATTCAGACTTGGTGAAGTTTACCTTCATCCCTTGGTCGCATAATTGGCTGATGCTTATTAAATTTGCAGTCAATCCTTTTACTAACAACACATTGCTTAGTTTAGGCAAGCTATTGCTGTTGAGCTCCCCTATACCAACAATTTCTCCTTTAGTACCATTACCACAAGTTACAAAACTAGTTGAGTAAGACTTTAAATCAACAAGAAATTTTCCAATTCCGGTCATGTGTCTTGAACAACCACTATCGAAATACCAGTCTTCCCTTGATGAAGCTCTAAGTGATGTGTGAGCAACCAGATCAGTAATCTTCTTCTCAAGTTGAGTACCATCACTGGTCTTCACATTCTTACCTTTAGGTTTCCATTCTTGTTGAGTGGAGGCAGTTGTGGAAACTGGTTTAGACTGATGATGCCTGTTAGGGTATCCAAACAATTTGTAACAAAAAGGTCTTATATGCCCTTTTCTACCACAGTAGTGACATATCCAAGAGTGATGTTTTCTTTTGTTCTTTGACAAGGGATGCTGCTTATGATGTTGTAGCATCTGTTGAGGCATCGTTCGCTTATGAGTTTCTTTTGCATGCATGTACGTGAGATCTGAGCTGTAACCTTTGTGTTTGTTGACATTCTCATAACTAAGCCCAATATGTTTAGGCTTTAGAACATTTTTCTCTAAGATTTCTTCTAGTTGACCATCAGCTTTATGAAGTTTATCAAGATGATCATCATCTTTATACAGCATGTCAGAGAATTTTCTCAAACGCCAAATGTCAGCATTTAATTTTTCAATGACTTCCTTAGCTTCATCAAGATCAGAGGATAGATAATTTACCTTCTTCTGGAGCTCATCCATCTTTGATATATTTTCAAATTTTTCTGCCTTCAATTGATTGATGGTTACCTTTTGTTTCTCAATGACTCTGCATATTTCTCCACTCTTGAGGCAGAGTTCTCTGTAAGAATCAGCAAGTTCTTCGTAGGTTACCTCTCCATCACAAGATTCTGTATCAGATGTAATAGTACCTGTTAAGACTGAGATATGTTTGGCAGTCAAAGATGCTGTATCATCTCCTGAGTCATCATCATCAGACCAACTGACAGTTAGTCCTTTCTTCATTCTTTTCTGATATGTTGGACATTCAGGTCTGATGTGACCATATCCCTCGCATTCATGACATTGAATATTCTTGTTTAAGCTTGACTTTTCATCACTCTTAGGTTTTCCTTGATTCACAATGCTGCGCATAGTGCCTGGAGCATCATTCTATGAATTTGGTCTGGGTCTTTTGTCCATTTGTTTTAGAACTTTGTTGAACTGTTTTCCCAGCAACTCCATAGCTTCAGAGATACTTTCATTAGATTCCTCATCCTCCTCCAGATCTTCTTCATCATTTTTGGATGAGAAAGCAATGCTTTTGTTTTTCTTTTCAATTCTTTCATTTGCAACACTTTCATAAGTTTGGAGTGATCCAACCAGTTCATCCAGCTTCATCTGAGATATGTCTTTGGCTTCTTCCATAGCTGTGACTTTCATATCAAACTTTTTTGGAAGAGATCTGAGCATTTTCCTTACTAACTTTTCTTCGGGAATTTTCTCCCCCAAAGAATCAAATTGATTATCATAATCTAGAATAGTCATATGAAAATCTTGAATCGTTTCCTCATCCTTCATACGTAAATTTTCAAACTGAGTGGTAAGAATCTGTAACTTAGACATTTTTACCTTAGGGGTACCTTCATGAACAGTTTCAAGAATCTTCCAAGCTTCCTTTGCTGAGACGCATTTTTTGATCAGTTTGAAGATGTGTTTGTCTACCCCATTATATAATGCATATAATGCTTTTGAGTTTCCCAAAGCAAGCTCATCTTCTTCTTTAGACCAGTCCTCCTCAGCTTTTAGTTCAAGTGTTGGCTTTCCATCTTTGTCCATGACCACAGGGGGGTCCCATCCTTTCAGAACAGCTTTCCAAGTTTTGCTATTCATAGATTTTAGGAAAGCAATCATGCTTGATTTCCAATAATCATAGTTGGAGACACCAACGAGAAGCGGTGGTCTGCTTACAAGCCCTCCTTCTTTGTCCATGTTGCCAGACATTCTCCCTGGAGCTCACCCTATAACCAGAAAGGGTGCCTGCTCTGATGCCAATTGAAATATGGCACGCAGTGAACACAATGCTGCACAAGATGCTATAGCATATGTTGCAGCAAGACAGGCGCTGAATAAAATAAAGCAATAAACGACAGAATAATAAATAACACAGATCGTTTGTTAACCCAGTTCAGTGCAACGTCACCTACTCTGGGGGATACCAATCCATGAATGAATCCACTATAATAGCTCTAGTTCAAAGCCCTCGACCAACACCCGGTACTTGACTTATCGCCTAGACACTACCCGTGCAATCCTATCTAAGAACCTCTTAGATAATGAGACCCATCCCAAATTCCCTCTAACAACACGTACCATGTTGCTGTCAATAATAATAATCAAGATGGAGACACTCTCCTAGAAACTAGACCACACTCTTGCTTAAAAGCTTATGAGTGAATCACACACACTAACTCCGTGCTTCAAAGCTTAGGAGTAGCTTACAATTAACAACCAAAATACAGTCCTAAACTTGCATCAAATTGACACAAGAAAGGCTGACAAAAGACACAAACTCTAAACCTTAAAAAGTCACACTTTGTAAACAACACAGTTTAGAATACACGAGTAGAATAGCTTGAGGCTTCACATATTTATAGTCTTCAATTGTCTTGATGAGCAAGCTAGGTCTTCAGACAAATACAGCTGTAGGAATTGCGGTCAACCCTAAATTATTTCCAGAAATATAATTCATGTTGTACCAAACAAAAAAAACGCAAAAAATATAATATAATTATATTTTTGTTTTAAATAACATTCCTTCAGCCGACTTCAATAAAACTTGCTGAGCAAGGCTCGTTTTGCCCAGACGCACGTGCCTGAATATATAATTGAAGCAAATCTTGACTCAGATTTGAAATAAAAATTCTGCACGAAAAACAGAGCATAAGGATGCTGTACTATAATGCTACAGCACCTCAGTCCAGCATCTGGCTGGTTGGCTTTTGCAAAATGTAGCCAATCAAAACACCAACAAGGGTGTGTTAGTCAAGTGACTCCAAACGACACAAGAGGGGGGGTGAATTGTGTACTCGAAAAACCGATTAAAAATAAGCACTTAAAAAATTTAATCAAATAAAATTAAGTGCTTGTAAATAAGTTTAAATAGAATAAGAAATTATAAATAAAGTTGCCGAAAACAAGTAAATAAATTGAAATAACTTGCAAGGAATATAAAAGAGATGAAAGGGAAAGGAGAAAGAACACAAAGAAATTATCCTGGTTCGGCCAAAAACAAAGGGCCTACTCCAGTCCCCAAGGAAAGCACCTTGAGATTTCACTAAACCAAGCTTTTATAACAGGATAAGCTAATAACCTTTACAACCGAGAACTCTCAACACAAACAATGGGATATCACCTCCCTTGTGCAAGAGCGTCTAAACCAAGAGATATCACCTCTCTTGAAAACCTTGGGATCACACCCAATACAAAAGAAATTACAATGATCTTACACCAAGTGTGTAGATATAACAAATTGAAGCACAAGTACTACAAAGTAAACTATGTAGTATAAAAGAGCTCTCAAGTAAATATATTAGCAAGTGTAGAAATAGTGAGAGTGATGAGTATTATTTTCTATATGATTTTGATGTAAAAATTCAGTACTTAAAAGAGCTATTACAATGCACTTATTTATAGGACAAATGTGATTGACGAACATTAAAATAAAATAGCCGTTTGAAAGCTTAATGCAGAATTAGCCGTTGTATGATATTTCTTCTTTAATACGTAGAATCATAGCAATTATGCCATTGTCTCATGAAATCAATTTGGCTATGATCATATATTATGCAATTATGAAAAACACGTAGACATGCAATAATATTTCACAAATTAAATCAAGTCAACATTAATGCATGCTAAATAAAATGATTTTAAAATTTAAATGTCAAAAAATAATTATGCAATTTTCAAAACAATTATGCAAAAATATTTTTATCCAAAATCACATTTAAATAAAAATTATTGTGAGTGTGTGATATATTTTCAAGAGAGCTATTTCTACTACTCACATAATGATTTTAATAATATATGAATTATACAACTCAATAAGTATATAATTCAAGTCTTGAAAGTTTGATAATCTTTTCCGCTTTTTGCATCATTGTCATTCTTTGACTTCTTTTGTCAATCATCAAAACAACATTGTTCCTGTCAAGGCATATATTCACATTCTCCCCCTTTTTGATGATGACAAACATCTCATGGTGGGATTTGCTCAATGAAGGGGTTAGGATAAAATTAATCAATAATAAAGTATATATCAGAGATAAGCGCAGATTATTCTCCCCCTTTCTATATGCAAACATTTACAAACTACTCTCCCTGAAACATGCAAATCACACAACTCTCCCCCTTTTGGCATTATCAAAAAGCGGGAAAGAAATAATCATGACAAGGCATATATTTAGGAAAAATAAATCATAAAAAATAGTAAAGTGAAAAGAGTAGATCAGTTTTGCTTCTCTTGAATTTGCAATTTCTTTTTGGAGAACTTTCAATAAATAACATCGCCTTATGATGCATAGCCATTTTCTTTGTTGATAATAAGGCAACTCCTTTCTCTCCATGTCATGTGCTTTGAATAGCCATTAAAAATATGCAAATTGAGTTCTTCGGCTCCAAGCACATCTACAACACAAAATCAAACTTTGGCTTTTGGTACCCAAATCATTTTGGGTCCTTGAGAGTTAGTTTTAGGCAAAGTGCCATTTGACATTCCTTCCCATCTATTATTTAAATATTGGTTCTTTCTCAAATTACAAATATATGAAGTATGACCATTTTTGTTGCAATAGAAACATTTAACAAAAGGTCTACTAGAAGTCATATTTGGGCTAAAATTTCTTTTAAAATGTAAAGTGTGTCTTTTTGGTTGATAACCCAAACCAGCTTTATTATAGCTTGCCTTTTGATTACCCAAAATGATGTTTAATTTGTCTCTACCCATTGTGAATTTTGCAAGAACATTATTCAAATCTTCAACTTTATCTTTCAAGATAATGCATTCATTACATTCAATATTTTCTTTCTTGTTTTCACAAGGGGTGTAAGTAGATACCTCACTTAGAGAAACTTGTTTCTCCTTAAGATCCTCTATTTCCTTAGTTAAAACATTAATTTTTGATTCAACAGTGAAAATAGTTTTCTTAGAAGTAGAAACAATTTTTTTAAACTTACTAGACTCCTTATTTAATTCTTCACAAATAAAGAGCAACTCATCATAAGTAAAGTTAGGCTCAGATTCAAAAGAATTTACCTCTTCTTCTTGATGAGCCATGAGACATAGGTTTGCTTCCTCAATTTCAGATTCATCGGATGAGGTCATATCATAATCATCCCAAGCAATGTATGATTTCCTTCTTTTCGTACGAGAGCTTGAGGTTTCTTTTTCTTTGCATTTATGCTTCATTGACTCTTTGGGCATAATAACTATTGGCTCCATGTCTTCTCTATTTTCTTCTATATTTGCTTTGAAGGCAAGTCTTTTATTTTGGTTTTCACCTTCTTCACTCTCAAAGAGTCGATTTAATTCGAGCTCGTGTTCCTGCAATTTACCAAATAAAATAGCCAAATTCATAGACGATAAATTATTAGATTCCAAAATAGCGGTCACTTTGGGTTGCCAACATCGATTTAAGCATCCAAGTACTTTGTTAATTAAATCTTCATTTTCGAAGTATTTTCCAAGCTCTCTAAGATGATTTATTATACGAATGAATCGTTTTTGCATATGTTGTATGCTTTCTCCTGATTGCATCCTAAATAATTCATACTCATGAGTCAATGTGTTCATCCTAGCCCTCTTGACCTCGGTAGTTCCTTCATGGGTCAATTGAAGGGTGTCCCACATTTCTTTGGCGGTTATACAATTTGATACTCGATAGAATTCATCAACGCTTAAAGCACTTGTGATGATATACTTTGCTTTCAAATTGTATTGTACCTTTTCTTTTTCAATTTTGGTCCAAAGATTTCTTGGTTTATTCACCACTACATTATTAACTAAATGGGTGGGAATAAATGGACCATTTTCCACAGCGTCCCATATATCAAGGTCTATACCTTGAATAAAAATTTTCATTCTTTCCTTCCAATAACCATACCATTCACCATTGAAAGGTGGTGGTCTATTTATGGAAGTTTCCCCATAAAATTTGTTTGAAGTCATCTTGGCTCTTGAGACGATTAGTCTTTAAACAAGAGTCCAAGCTCTGATGCCACTTGTTAGTCAAGTGACTCCAAACGACACAAGAGGGGGGGTGAATTGTGTACTCGAAAAACCGATTAAAAATAAGCACTTAAAAAATTTAATCAAATAAAATTAAGTGCTTGTAAATAAGTTTAAATAGAATAAGAAATTATAAATAAAGTTGCCGAAAACAAGTAAATAAATTGAAATAACTTGCAAGGAATATAAAAGAGATGAAAGGGAAAGGAGAAAGAACACAAAGAAATTATCCTGGTTCGGCCAAAAACAAAGGGCCTACTCCAGTCCCCAAGGAAAGCACCTTGAGATTTCACTAAACCAAGCTTTTATAACAGGATAAGCTAATAACCTTTACAACCGAGAACTCTCAACACAAACAATGGGATATCACCTCCCTTGTGCAAGAGCGTCTAAACCAAGAGATATCACCTCTCTTGAAAACCTTGGGATCACACCCAATACAAAAGAAATTACAATGATCTTACACCAAGTGTGTAGATATAACAAATTGAAGCACAAGTACTACAAAGTAAACTATGTAGTATAAAAGAGCTCTCAAGTAAATATATTAGCAAGTGTAGAAATAGTGAGAGTGATGAGTATTATTTTCTATATGATTTTGATGTAAAAATTCAGTACTTAAAAGAGCTATTACAATGCACTTATTTATAGGACAAATGTGATTGACGAACATTAAAATAAAATAGCCGTTTGAAAGCTTAATGCAGAATTAGCCGTTGTATGATATTTCTTCTTTAATACGTAGAATCATAGCAATTATGCCATTGTCTCATGAAATCAATTTGGCTATGATCATATATTATGCAATTATGAAAAACACGTAGACATGCAATAATATTTCACAAATTAAATCAAGTCAACATTAATGCATGCTAAATAAAATGATTTTAAAATTTAAATGTCAAAAAATAATTATGCAATTTTCAAAACAATTATGCAAAAATATTTTTATCCAAAATCACATTTAAATAAAAATTATTGTGAGTGTGTGATATATTTTCAAGAGAGCTATTTCTACTACTCACATAATGATTTTAATAATATATGAATTATACAACTCAATAAGTATATAATTCAAGTCTTGAAAGTTTGATAATCTTTTCCGCTTTTTGCATCATTGTCATTCTTTGACTTCTTTTGTCAATCATCAAAACAACATTGTTCCTGTCAAGGCATATATTCACAGGGTGTTGCTACAAGAAGTAAGAAAACCAATACACCAAGCAAGGGAAAGAAAACTTCAACCCCTGTTAAGAAACCTGTTAATTTTGGACCTCCTAGAAATGCAAGTAAGGTTCATGTGTCAACTGCTAAAGGGAAGAAGAACTTGAAAAGGAAAGAACCACTATCTAGTGATTCTGAATTTGAAGAAGAGATTGTAAAAGTCACAACTGGTGGCTCATCTAGGAAGACTGTGAAGGGAAAGAAAGTACCTTTGAATGTTCCTTTTGCTCCTCTAGACAATATGTCCTTTCACTTTGAAGATGGTTCATCCAAATGGAGATTTCTTTTCTATAGAAGGCTGTCACTTGAAAGAAATTTGAGCTCTGATCTTCTGAACTACAAAGAGCTTATGGAATTGATTGAAGTTGCTGGGCTGTTGAAAACTGTTTAAGGACTTAGGGAGCTGTTATGAAAAAAACTGTCAAAGAATTTTTTATCAACATTGGTGAAGACTGTTATGATCCAGAGAACCCTGAGTATATGAAGGTGTGTGTCAGAGGAAGATGCACTGAGTTCTCCCCTGCTATTGTGAATGATTTTCTTGGTAGAAGTACAAATGGTGTACATAAGATGAAAGTATCTAATGATAAAATTTTCCAAACTTTCACCAACAATCAAGTGAGGAAATGGCCAGGTAAAATTATTTCAGCAAAACTCATTGCCAAGTATGCTCTGGTGAACAAGATTGGTGTTACCAATTGGGTGCCTACCAGTCATACTTCTGAGGTATCTATAGGTTGTTTGAAGGGTCACATACTGCCGACATTGCTGGACCATCTGGCAAGAAGTCTAGTGACACCTTGAGTAAAAGATGATAGCAGACCTGAAGGCAACCAACAAGGCCCTTGAGGAAAAGAAGTTGTCTATTGATCGTGTGATTCAGACCTTGGAGGCTGAAGTTGCTGAGGAAGGAGGAATGAAAGATAATGGTGTGGATGTGCAAGTGGAAGGCTATGATGAAAGTGCCTCTATCTGATTCTATAATATATTTTGTGTGGGCTAGGCCCTGAATTTCTATGCACCTGCATGTGCCATTGGTTTGTAACATGCACCATATGCTCTTTATGCTTTGATACTCCATGTTTTCTATGCCACTGACTTTATTTGTCAGAATTTTGGGCTAAAAAGGGGGAGTAATAACTTCTCTATGCATGATGTGAAGACAGATGTTGTAGCATCTGACATGTGTAGTAGTAGTGTGTGTGTGAGTACTACTATGAATTAAGGGGGAGTGAAGTATGAACTAAGGGGGAGTTTGAATGCATTAAGTTAGGGGGAGTAGAATTTATTTTTCTGCTACTCTTAGCATATGCATGTGTGTGGAATTTATTTTTCCATGATATGAAGATTGCTGTAAATGAAGGAGTTTATTTATCCTTATATCTGAATCCACTATGTGAGAGTTTATTTCTCTCTAAGTTGTACTGCATGATGCAAGTTGTGTTTCCATCCGCTGTAGCATGCCTCTGATGTTACTAGCTCGTTAGCTTCCTATTAGAAGTAACGTTGCTATGATTCTACTTAGCTGTGTGTTCAAGTTGACTTGAAGGAAAGTGTTCTCTGTATCTCTCCACAAAGATTGGTCTAAGATTGTTTTAGCCAAAATTTGCCAAAGGGGGAGATTGTTGGGTTTTGAATGTTGGCTACAATTTTGCAAAAACATCATAAGTCAACTGCTGTACCCAGATGCCGTAGAATGCATGTACAACATGTGTCTCAAGAAAACAGAACGTGCATACTCTGTTTTCATATATTTTGAAGATTTGATTTACAAATATGATTGTGCTTATCCAGCAAGCCAAAACGCGCTTTCTACTGAAAGATATTGAAAAGGCGGTTTGTTTTATTTGTTACAAAAATATATTTCAATATTTTTGTTTCGAATCTTTTATTTGATGAAATATTTTTTTTGAGTAAATCTTTTCTCAAAAAAATATATTTTTGGGATTGAAGAGTTTGTTGAAGATTTATTTTTCCAGCAAATCTTGCGAGCTGTCATTGAAGTTTTGATCAAATTATTCTGAAGATTTAACTTGAAGACCAAGATTATTGAAGACTATAAATACATAGGCCTAAATGTTGTATTATTCATGTAATCTAAACCGTGTTCTACAAAGCGTGAGTTTTAAGGTTTAGATTGTTTTAATTGTGAGCCTTTCTTGTATCACGTTGATGCAAGCTTAGGACTGTGTTTGAGTTGTAATTTGTGTACTAACTCCAAAGCTTTTAAGCAAGGAGGTTAGGTAGTGTGTGATCGTAACCTTAAGCTTTTAAGTACGGGTTGCTATTAGTATATGTGAACCTACTCTTAAGCTTTGAAGTATAGAGTTAGGACTTGTCTTTGAAGGGTGACTTCACAATTGGTTTGTTACTAAGTTTAAATCACAGGTTGTGTGATTGAGAGGAAGTGAGAGGGGTCTCATATCTAGGAGTTCCTAGGTAGAAGTTAGCACGGGTAGTGATTAAGTGAGGAGTTGTAAACAGGGGAGTTTAGCTCTGAATTAATACTACTGATAGTGGATTTCCGTCCTGGATTGGTATCCCCCAGATTAGGTGTGTTTACACTGAACTAGGTTAACAAACCTACTGTGTTCTTTATCATTCTGCACTTTATTATTTTCTTAGTCTGCTGCGTTATATACATAAGACAACTGCTGTAGCATCTGTCACAGCACTTGTCCACAACGTGCCAGGAATTTCAAATACAATCTCTATTCTTTCTCTCTTCTCTTCTTCTCTCCTCTATACTTATATATATTATTACTCTTGCTTAAGCTATTTTTATGAAACCATATAATTATTAATCGTATGAACCTTTTAATAATAATAATAATAATAATAATAATAATAATAATAATTAAAATTAAAATTAAATAATAAATAAACATCATTTCTTTATGTATTTGATTGTTCGATGTTGTTTACGCTTCGTGATATCCGACATTTGTATGGTGAAGCATAACACTTTGATCATTAATATTACATAAAATGTTGATCAATTATTTATTTATTTATTTATTTATATTATGTATTTTGGATGTTTGATATTGTTTGAGTTTCGTGACCGACAACAGTCTGGTGAAGCATCATTATGCTTTGTGACCGACACATGTATGGTGAAACATCGACACTACGATCATCCAAAAGAACATAAACATTTTTTGGCTATAATTTAGAACTCTTATTTTTAATTCTGAACAGTAGAATTAACGAAAAGTTTAATTGTTGTTGTGATTTTTTAAGGCAAATCCCTCTTTGAATCATGTAAGTTTGTTATCTAATCAAACCGAATAACCTAATATTGTGGTATTATCAAACTAAACAACCTAATATTACGGTCAATTTAATTTTGTTGTGGTTTGTTATTATTTATTGGATGGTGAACACTTCGGTACACATATTATGTGGAAGTGTACCGATACACCGCTGATGTGGTTAACAAATGGCAATCATTTATTGCAGATTTTATTTCTTTATTAGGTTTTCTACATATATTATTTTTACACAAAATTTCTATATTAAACATTACTTTTTAATATTTACAAATGTATCCTTCACATAAATATAATCATCAATCATCTTCCACAATAAATCAAAGTATGCATCAAATCTTTCAACCTAGATTTTTCAACTTTTTTTTAACAAGATTCAAATAATGTAATATTATAATAATATTATAATATGATTTTAGTATTTTAAAAACATATGGTATTTTCTTTAAAAAAAATAACGTATGATTTTTTTTGTCAAGTATTATCTATATATATAAATCCTAGATAGTTGTGAAATTGCATATCTAAACCCTAATCCACAAACCAATGAAAATCTTTCATTTAGCCACATCATCCACTTACATTCATTTAATGTGGGGTAATAATTGTAATTATTATTATTATTATTATTATTATTATTATTATTATTATTATTATTATTATTTTGGGTTATTATTCATTTTAAATTTTTTTTGTTCATTTTATTATTTTATGTATTTTATTGTCTTTTTTTCAAAAAAGTTAATGTTTTTGTTAATAATCTTTTGTCCAATCTTTATAAATATAAGGAGTTGATCGATTGTCAGGACTACTTTCTAATGTTAGTAAAAAAAATAGATAAAATAAATTTTACTAATTGTTGTTATGCCCTATATGATTTTTATCATATTCGATATTTGAGTATGAGTTAAGTTGGTTTATCTTTGCTCCAATAAGTTTCAAATTAATATAAATGTCAAATTCGATAATACAGTAGTTTTTTGGTAAGAGATAATGAAGTAGTTTATCCAACTCAGAATCCTCCAATGAGATTTATAATATAAATAAAAACTTATGTTTCAACATCGATTGTTTTCCATGGTCAATTATATGTTATCATTTCCATAGTTATTTTGAAGAATGAGTTAAAGATATTGCTAATCAATGTTAATGAAGAAGATACCAAAGTAACTTCAAATGTGATGTATAAATAAGTTTTTTAAATGTATAAACATCTATATATATATATATATATAATTCCTAGATAGTTGTGCAACCACTAATCTAACTCTAATCCACGTCAGTCACTTATATCCAATTAAACCACTCAATAATGTCACATCACTTCTACTTACATCATTGTCATCTCTATACACTTTTTTATATGCCTACATTTATATACCTATTACTTTTCATTACACACACACTCAACTAATAATAATAGGTTTTACTAAATTATACGCACTAATTAATCTTTTATACTATATATTGAATTATAGTGTCCAATTAAGAATCAAATGCACAGTGTACGAGTATGACCACAAACCGTTTTCAATGCGACATGACAATTTATGGATTACCAACTTATTTTGGTAGATGCAATAGGATCCATTGTAATCTTTTCGAAATGTATAAACACATCTTTAATATCTATCTTATATTTACATCACTTTTTTATTATTATTATTTTGTTGTTGTTGATGTTATTATTATAATTTTCATAATACTTATTGTTTCAATTTATACGAATGATTTTTCAACATTACAATATAAAATACAGCATAATACCCGTGCATCGCACGGGTGTGGGACTAGTTATTATTGGATCTAACTAATGTTTTAATATTCTATAAAAAAAATATGATTTTAATATTTTAACTTGTTTAAAAGTTCGTGCATTCGTATGAACTTTTTGATTTTTACTATGATTTTAATATGTTAATAAATTTAACTTATTGATTTTTGATAATTATATGTCTCGTGTTTGATTTTGTTAATAAATTATAATTATTAATGATAAATATTTATTCAATTTTTTTATGTATCAGTGATAAATATTTGTCTTGTGTGTTTTTTTATATTTATAATCACTAAAAACTTCTTCTTTTTTTCTTTTTTTTTGTTATAAATTAAATGATTCTATATATCAAGGTAGGAATAGATATCCCAACAATGTTGGCACCCCTATCATTTTCTGTCTTCCACTTATAGCTCATTTTATTATTAAAAAGAAGAAAAATAAGATAATTACAAGTGGGGACTAGGTCTTACCCTAAGTAAATAAACGTAGAACAATGAAGCATACAAACTCTTATCTAATCCTATAAGATAAAATAGAAGTCCCTAGTATCTATTAAGGCGATGAACCAACCGTCAGCATGGAACGACACACGTACCCACTACTCCCTACTACAAGCAACAAGTGATGATGACTATTTCAAACTAAATAGTTTGAAATCATGAAATGATACAATTATTGAGATAGACCCGACAAAGTGGGAACTTTGCATCAACCTCTGACAAATCAAATATTGTTAAAGTAACCCAAAACTAATTGAACGCCGGATCGAGGGATGATCAGTCAATGGGGTCGAGTCCCACAAGCATAGGAAAGACCAAAAACACCAGCAACTACTACCATAAACACGGGGTATCTACGTACCTAATCCTTTCAAGTATATCAGACCAAATTGGGTCTTGATGAGTCTAGCTCATGAGTAGCTTCAAACAAAACAGCGCATACATAAATGACATTAGGGAATTGAAGTAACAATGTTTGTCACAAGAAAGGGGGGTTTGAATTGTGACCCTTTAAAATTTAACTGCAAAACAATTTAAGCACAATAACACACTACGATAGTAAATGGTTAGATTAACTGGAGAACGTTCTCCTCGAATGTAAGTGCAATATAGTGATTCGTGTGAGTTAGTGTTTGCACAAATAAAAGAGTAAGGGAAGAGAAGATCACACAAAGAATTTATCCTGGTTTATGTAGCACCCTCCCTAAAAATTAAGGCTAATTCTAAGGATGAACTGCTAATCTACTCAACTAGCTAATACAAAAACTGCGCGAAGCGATAAACGCTCGCTAAAACAGTAAAGTCGCCACCGAATTTTATTTATCCCACGCGGCCACGCGGAAAAGGAAAATATCGATAAAACCTTTAAGTGGAAAGGGTGGTCATCGCAACCAAAATTCCGGGTTCGGGAGTCGGTTATGCGAAGGGAAGGTATTAGCACCCCTCGCATCCGTTGTACTCAACGGGAACCTTCTCTTTAGATCTAGGATCAAAATTAGTTCTCGCGCTTGTGTAATGATGCTTTATTATTTGTTCTATACTATTTAATCAAAGAAAAGACATTAAAAGACACTAAAGACTCTTAACATTTTTTGACACAAAAAGGTTTTTTTTTATTTAATGTGCTTGACGAGATACACCATCTCGCTCCTACGTATTCCCTGGTGCGATGGGAAATTCAAAGCTACACGCAGTTCTAGTGTAGAAAATATGTGTTTGTTGGTTGATTTTAATTCACAAAAAGGACTCTTTTACACAAACACTCTTTTTAAACACATAATATACTCTTAACCACACAAAATACTTTTCTAAACACATGAGACTCTTTTTAAACACATGAAAAAAAAACTCTTAAACACATAAGACTCCTTTTCACTTACTCAAAATATTTCTTAAACACATGAGACTCTCAAAAACATTTCTTAAACACATAAGACTCAGTTAAACATTTCTCACAAAAAAGACTCAGTTTAGTGCGTTGCGTTCATTTTATGGTTTTTATTACTTTTTTGAAAAAGAAATAATTAAAAGAACGCCGGTTATCTGCATTTCGAGGTAATCACCAAGAATACGAATAACCAGAGAACCGGATAGCCACATGACAAACCGATCCTTTTTCATTCTATTTTTATTAAAAAAAGACAAGTTTCTTTTTTATCACACAAATAACTTAACAAAAGAGATAAACTATTCTAACATATTTCACACAAATAACTCAACAAAAAAGGATAAACTATTCTAGCATACTAAACCCTAAAAAAAACAATCTAACATATTTCCACCTTTTTATACTAAAAGAAATAAAAATACGAAAGATAAAACACTAAAAAAGGATAAAAAAAACACATTTTTTAGGTCGGGGGGGGTGCGAAAATGAAATCTGGGGACTGGGCTTAACAAGTCAAGGCCCAACAATAAAGTCAAGAAGGAGGTAATCCAGTGTGGCATGAAAGCAGAGGCACGCAGTAGACGTCATGGATCTGAGCCTTTTGATTAAATCATGAAGCTGTGATTTAAAAATCACAAAACAGATCTCAGTCGCTGGATTAATCTAACAGTCATGTTTTAAAATAAATAAACAACTGGACTGGGCAATAGGCTTAAAGGCAAAATCAAACTAGCCCAATTAATATGAGAAAGGAAACAGGCCCAAAACAATTAAATTTTAAACGTCCATTTGGCGATATAAGGCCTGGGCGAGGTAGGCAATGACGGATAACGCCCATAAGACGGATTTACCCACGATAACGAAATATCTTCATCCTTCCCTAGCAATTAACTTGGGAATGAAGAAAACAACTCCTTGAAACTGCCATGGCTTGGAGACCAAGGTTTTTATTCCTACTTTCACGCTGCATCACCGGAAAAGGCGCTGAAGACCGGATTTGTAGGAACCCTAGCTTGGAGAAGAAGGCTTCAATGGTCTATAAATAGTTTCATATTTTCATCTGTAGAAGGATCGAATTCTGAGATATAAAACTCCCAGGGTTATTAAGATTAAACTGAATGTAATCACACCATTCAATCAATAATATAAACCCCCTTGTTTTTTACCAGAACATTTTGGCGCCCACCGTGGGGCTGCGGTAAAATCATTTGATCCCAGCCTATCACAGCAACTAGACAAAAAATCAAACATCTTCACATGGCTGGAGAGCATGGAAACAACGATAGCTCTAGCGTTAACACTCTGCAAGCCGCCGTCGTAGAAATACGGCGCTTACAAACTCAGATTGCGGCCATCGAAGCCGAAAGAACTAATGAGAAAGAGAAAGCGAAATTGATTTCGGAGGAGGAAGAGGTGTTGGAACAAAATTGATTTAAAAATGTTTGCCCCTAAATCTATAAAGGTTTTGATGATAACAAAGTATTAATTAACAATTGGAAGGATTAAAAATTTATTTTTAAGTGCGCAGATATAAGCATCATATAAAGTTCAGAGGATGTGAATTCAGAAGTTCACAAGCGCTCAGAAGATGTTGGACTTCAGAAGATACAACATTCAGAGGATGAAGTCTTCAGAACTTCTTGACTGATTACAAGCTTCATCAACCTCTGAAGATCTTTTGGATATCTGTAAAGATTCCCTTTGCTAGTCAACTCTTCTACCAATGAAGAAAAGGACCTTTCAAGCCTGATCAGTTCAGCTACCCTCTGTTTGTCTGTTCTAACTTGAGAACGTGGGTCTTCAGTTTTGTTAGCTGAATAAGGAAAGTCTTCTCTGCTGTAGTCAAAGTAACTGAAACTCTTTCTTAGTTTTGGATATAACCAAACTGCATCAAGACAGACTGCTTGAAGACAAAAGATTATCAACTCCAACGGTTCCTTTTGCAACGACTCTTTTCTAGTGGTATATATACTAGAAGATTCAGCTACAACATATAACAATTATTAAGGATTGAACGTGCGCTGAACAAACTCTGAATTCTGTGTATACAAGCTCTGAACCTCTTATCAAGTGTTTTTGCACTTTAGTCAAATACTCTGTACTATTTGTATTTGCTCTCTTTAGGTTCATCTAAGAGCAATTGTATATTTTCATATACTTTACTATTACTTGGTGAAACTTAAGCTTGTGTGCTTAAGTGTGAAGTCTCTTGCTTGTGTGCTTGAGCATTGTTGAGAAGTCTCTTGCTTGTGTGCTTGAGCAGGTGTAATCTTGTGTGATTATAGTGAAATCCCTTGGAAGTGCAAGGGGACTGGACTACTCTCGTTTTGTGAGAGGAACCAGTATAAATTGCTTGTGTGATCTCTCTCTCTATCTTGCTTTTGTTTGTGTTATTTATCCGCTGCTAACGTAGTTGAGTTAAGAACTTAAAAAAGTTTTAACTTGGCTAAAACACAATTCAACCCCCCCCCTTCTTGTGTTTTCACACCTTCAATTGGTATCTAGAGCTCTGGTCTGTTACTTTCACTTAACAGTGAGACAGTAAAGATCTTGTGAGAACACTATGTCTGGAGGAGACGATAGTAGCACTAGAACCGGTGAGGCCAGTGGTGCTGGTGGTGGTCCTAGAAATGCTTTTGGTTATGACTACTTAAGTAATGAATCACATGAACATAGTGGCAACAGAAAAGCCCCTATATTCAATGGTGATGCTTCATTATTTGAGTGGTGGAAAGAGAGATTGTATAGCAATATTACTGCTATTGATCATGAGTTGTGGGATTTGGTTGAGTTGGGAGTAACTTTTGAAAACTTAAATGAACATGGAAGATTGTCCATTGAGCATAGAAAGTTACTCACACCAGCTAACTTAAAAACCTACACTAAGCATCATAGAGTAAAGGACATTGTTGTTGGTGCTATTAGACATGAAGATTATGTCAGAATAGAGGACAAGTCTACTGCTAAATCTATCTTTGATTCTATGTGTGCTACCTATGATGGTAATGAAAAGGTTCAAGAGGCTAAAGCTAGTCTTTTGATAAGGCAATATGAACTATTCACTATGCAACAAGATGAAAACATTGAGACTATGTTTACAAGGTTTCAAATCCTTGTATCTGGTCTTAAAGCTCTCAAGAGAAGTTATTCCACCTATGACCATGTTCAGAAGATTCTGAGAAGTCTTCCTATTGCTTGGAGACCCAAGGTCACTGCAATAGAGGAAGCTCAAAATCTCAAGACTCTGAGTCTTGAAGCTCTGATAAGCAATCTCAGAAGCCATGAGATGGTTCTGGATGCTGACTCAGAAACTAAGAAGAAGTCCAAGTCAGTGGCTTTACAGTCAACTAAGACTACTTCTAAGGCTCTTAAGACTCAGCTTTTTGATATTGAAGAAGAATCTTCTGCTGATGGTCAAGAGGATGAGATGAATGAGGATGAGTTTGCTTTATTCACCAAGTTTCAGCAATGGAACAGATTTAACAAAAGAAATTTCAGAGGTAACAGCTCCAGAAATTTTGTCAGCAAAAAGGATGATCAGAAGAACTGCTTCAACTGTAAGAAGCCAGGACACTTTATTGCTGATTGTCCAGAAATGTCTGCTAAAGACAAAAGCAAAAGATACAGCTCAAAGAAGCAACAATTCAAGAGTAAATTGAGAAAGAGTCTGATGGCTACCTTTGAAGAGCTATCATCTGAGGAAGAAGTTGAGGAAGAAGAAGAGGCAAATCTAGCCCTGATGGCTTCAGCTGATTCAGATGCAGACTCAGACGATGAATCAGAATCAGAATCAGATTCTGAAGTAACTGATGAGGTATTTTCTGACTGCTCTAAATCTCAACTTATAACTGCACTTAACAAGGTCATTGAGAAACATCTCAGAGTGTTAAGTAAACAAAAAGTTTTACAAGAAAAGCTTAACACTCTGACTGAACAAGCAGAACATTTTCAAGGTCTTTATCAAGAAACTCTGAATAGAGTAAATGACTTTGAAAAGGGTTGTGCTGTTTGTCACAAACCTATTGATGAGCAGGAAATAGCTCTTCAACAGTTTGTGCATCTCAACCTTGGTAAGAGCAAAGCTGCTAATCTTGTTTATAATGTCATGAGACATAGAGGAGAGGGACTCGGCTATGAATATGGTAGAACATATTCAAAGCTGAAGACCTCTGCCAAAAAGGTTGGAAAATCTTGGGTTTATTATGTTGTTCCACAAAGTGAAGAAGGAAGGAATCTTGGTAATGTTGAAAATAACAAAAATGATCTGAGTGATTTAGAAGCTGACAGCTCAGAGGAACCTAGTTTCTCAGGATCTGGAAAGAAAAGTTCAGAAGATAGAAGTTGTTCAGAACCTGAGAACATCAGTTCAGAAGTTCTGAAAGCTTCAACATCTGAAACTTCAAAATCTGAATCCAAAGGAACTTCAGTACCTGAAGCTAGTCAATCTAAAGGATCAGAAGTTCTTAAAAGAAAAAATTCTAAATCTCAGATGGAGTACAGGACTCAGATTATTTATGATTCTAGAGTCAGTAGATATAATCGATCAGAACATGGGATTGGTGATAGATACAAACCTTGGAATCATAAACAATCCAAATCCTGGAATAATAACAGATTTCAAAAGAAAAGGTTTCAAAAAGGTTATTATTCCAAACCAAGATCTTTCTCTAACACTAGACAACATAATAAGCATTTGTGGACTAACAAGCGTGGACCCAGAAGATGGGTACCAAAAGCTGAAATTATGTACCATTCAGATTTACCAACTAGGAAAGGATATGTCTTACCTAAAGTATGGAAACAAGTTCTATGCAAAGGAAGAAGGGCTTATGTCCTAGATACATGGTTGACAAGTTCTCAAGTTAACAATCAGAACTTGGACAATGAAGAGGAAGAATACTGGGATGACTTTATCATTAACCTTGATGAAGAGTTCTATCGCAATGATTAAAGTTGTTTCTCATACAGCCTGCCACTCAAAGAAGTATCATGAATCATTCATGGTATTTGGATAGTGGATGTTCAAGGCATATGACTGGTGACAAACAACTATTTTCTAAGCTGACTATGAAAGAAGGAGGATCTGTTGGCTTTGGAGGTAATCAAAAAGGAAAGATAATAGGTACAGGTACAGTAGGTAATTCTTCCCTATCTATTAATGATGTTTGGTTAGTTGATGGACTTAAGCATAATCTATTGAGCATAAGTCAATTTTGCGACAATGGTTATGTAGTCATTTTTAATAAGGAATCATGTACTGTATCTAAACAATCTGATAACTCCATTATATTCAAAGGTCTGAGAAAGAACAATGTTTATAAAATTAATCTTTCTGATTTGAATGAACAAAAAGTGATGTGTCTTTTGACCTTGAGTGAAGAAAAATGGATCTGGCATAAGAGGTTAGGCCATGCTAACTGGAGGTTAATCTCTAAGCTTAGCAAGCTTGACCTTGTCAGAGGTTTACCTAAAATCAAATATCACTCAAACACACTTTGTGGTTCATGTCAAAAAGGAAAGATTACAAAATCTTCTTTTAAACCTAAAAACATTGTCTCTACCTCCAGACCATTGGAACTTCTTCACATTGATCTTTTTGGGCCAGTTCACACTGCCTCTATCAATGGAAAGAAGTATGGATTAGTAATTGTTGATGATTACAGTAGATGGACTTGGGTAAAATTCCTAAGAACAAAAGATGAAGCTTATGATGAGTTTAGCATCTTCTGCAAACAAATTCAAAATGAAAAAGGCTACACTATTTTAAAAGTTAGAAGTGATCATGGTGGAGAATTTGAAAATGAACCTTTTGAAAACTTTTGTGAAAAATATGGCATTCTGCATGAATTCTCCTCTCCTAGAACTCCTCAACAAAATGGGGTTGTAGAAAGGAAGAATAGAACTCTGCAAGAAATGGCCAGAACCATGATGCATGAAACAAATGTAGCAAAGTTTTTATGGGCAGAAGCTGTAAACACAGCATGTTATGTTCAGAATAGAATCTATATCAGATCTAAGCTGAACAAAACTGCTTATGAATTGTTCAAAGGAAGAAAGCCTGATATTTCTTATTTTCATCAGTTTGGGTGTACTTGTTACATCTTAAACAACAAAGTCCATCTAAAGAAATTTGATGCTAGAGGTTACAAGGGTATCTTTATAGGATACTCTGAACGCTCAAAAGCATACAGACTGTATATCTCTGAAACACACACTGTGGAAGAAACTATGCATGTCAAATTTGATGACAAAGAGCCTGACCAAGTGTCAGAGCTTGTGGAAGGTTTGTCTAGATTTCAGGTATCAGAGGATCAATATTCAGATATTCCGAACTACACAGAACATCCATTCTCTGAAGAACCTCTGAATACAACAGTTCCTACAGACTCTGAACAACAAAGAACTGAAGCAACTGCTGAACCTGATGTTGATGAGTCTGAAGATGATGAGCCCCCAAGAAATACCTTCAAATACAAGTCATCACATCCAGAGGAACTGATATTAGGCAACAAGGATAGTCCAAGGAAAACAAGATCTCAACTAAGAAATGAGGAATCATTGGTTGGTCTTATCTCAATGATGGAACCTTCAAAGATTGATGAAGCTCTGAAAGATGATGCTTGGATTGTAGCAATGCAAGAAGAGCTGAATCAATTTCAAAGGAATGATGTGTGGACTCTAGTGCCTAAACCTTCACACAAGAACATTATTGGAACAAAATGGGTATTCAGAAACAAGCTGAATGAACAAGGTGAAGTGGTAAGAAACAAGGCTAGATTGGTTGCACAAGGTTATAGTCAACAAGAGGGGATTGACTATACTGAAACCTTTGCACCAGTTGCTAGACTTGAAGCAATCAGGTTACTTCTATCTTATGCTGTTAATCATGGAATAACCTTGTATCAGATGGATGTTAAAAGTGCCTTCTTAAATGGTTTTATTTCTGAAGAAGTGTATGTTAAGCAACCTCCTGGTTTTGAAGATGTCTCAAACCCAGAACATGTTTTTAAATTGAAGAAATCACTGTATGGTCTGAAACAAGCTCCAAGAGCTTGGTATGATAGACTCAGTAATTTCCTTCTTGAAAAGGGTTTTGAAAAAGGAAAGGTTGACTGCACACTCTTTAGAAAAACAACCAAAGAAGACATTTTAATCATTCAAATTTATGTTGATGATATTATTTTTGGTTCAACTAATGCTGCTTTGTGCAAGAATTTTTCTAAGATAATGCAGGATGAACTTGAAATGAGCATGATGGGAGAATTGAAATTCTTTCTTGGAATTCAAATCAATCAGAAGAAGGAAGGAACTTATGTTCATCAATCAAAATATACCAAGGAACTTCTGAAGAAGTTCAATCTAGATGATTGCAAGATAATGAACACTCCTATGCATTCAACTACCAACATGAGCAAGTCAGATGATGAAGGAAAAGTAGATCAAAAGGTCTACAGAGGTATGATTGGTTCCTTACTCTATTTGACAGCCTCTAGACCAGATATTTTATTCAGTGTATGCTTATGTGCAAGATTCCAGTCAGATCCTAGAGAATCTCATCTTACTGCTGTAAAGAGAATCTTTAGGTATCTGAAAGGAACAACTAATCTTGGACTTCTCTATAAGAAATCCAATGATTATGTGCTAAATGGATTCTGTGATGCTGACTATGCTGGAGATAAAATTGAAAGAAAATCCACAAGTGGCAATTGTCAATTTGTTGGTAAAAACCTTATCTCCTGGGCTAGTAAGAGACAAACTACTATAGCTTTGTCTACAGCAGAAGCAGAATACATTTCAGCAGCTAAGTGTTGTACACAACTACTCTGGCTAAAGTATCAGTTGGAAGATTATCAGGTAAGCAGTAACAATATTCCTTTATATTGTGATAATACTGCAGCCATTCATTTATCTAAAAATCCTATCCTACACTCTAGAGCCAAACATATTGAAATCAAACACCATTTTATCAGAGATTATGTTCAGAGAGGCATTATAGATATTAAGTTTGTTGATACTGAAAATCAATGGGCTGACATATTTACTAAAGCCTTACCTGTTGAAAGATTTGATTTTATAAAGAAACATCTGAACATGTTTTCAATCTCTGAATGAAAATTTTTTTTGGGCTTTTAAAGTGTAAGAGGTTATGTATATCAGAACTTATGATTCAGAACATCTGAAACACAAGCTCTGAAGTACTTGACTCTGATAGAGAATTTTAAATAACTCAGAGGCTCTGAACTATTTAAGTGGGAAACGTTTAGTATTCACTGCTGAACAGTTGTCCATTAAAATAGCAGTTACCGAGTAAATTTCTGCACGTGGTCTACGTGTGTCAGGTAGTGGGTGGTTAATGATGACTTTTGGTATTCAACTTTCTGTCAATTAGCGTAACTTCCCAAATTTGCTATTTTCGTGATAACTGTGTGCATTTAAATAAAACTTACACAATACACTTGCACACTTCTCACTTTCACAACCTACACTTTCATATTCTCTCTAAACCTCCAACAAACTTTCTTTCTCTCTCGTTAGTTTCCAAACCCTACCCTATCTCCAACAATGGCTGGACCTTCGTCGTCAACAAAGATTCCACCTTTTATGTTCAAAAATCTCCAAATCGTTGGGAACGAGATGGAGTTTCCAGAATCTGAGCTCATTTTTCTTTCTGAAAAGATGATCGACTTCGACAGTATAAAGGCAAATGGGTTTGATGTGAAACATTAACATCAGTTCAGAAGTTCTGAAAGCTTCAACATCTGAAACTTCAAAATCTGAATCCAAAGGAACTTCAGTACCTGAAGCTAGTCAATCTAAAGGATCAGAAGTTCTTAAAAGAAAAAATTCTAAATCTCAGATGGAGTACAGGACTCAGATTATTTATGATTCTAGAGTCAGTAGATATAATCGATCAGAACATGGGATTGGTGATAGATACAAACCTTGGAATCATAAACAATCCAAATCCTGGAATAATAACAGATTTCAAAAGAAAAGGTTTCAAAAAGGTTATTATTCCAAACCAAGATCTTTCTCTAACACTAGACAACATAATAAGCATTTGTGGACTAACAAGCGTGGACCCAGAAGATGGGTACCAAAAGCTGAAATTATGTACCATTCAGATTTACCAACTAGGAAAGGATATGTCTTACCTAAAGTATGGAAACAAGTTCTATGCAAAGGAAGAAGGGCTTATGTCCTAGATACATGGTTGACAAGTTCTCAAGTTAACAATCAGAACTTGGACAATGAAGAGGAAGAATACTGGGATGACTTTATCATTAACCTTGATGAAGAGTTCTATCGCAATGATTAAAGTTGTTTCTCATACAGCCTGCCACTCAAAGAAGTATCATGAATCATTCATGGTATTTGGATAGTGGATGTTCAAGGCATATGACTGGTGACAAACAACTATTTTCTAAGCTGACTATGAAAGAAGGAGGATCTGTTGGCTTTGGAGGTAATCAAAAAGGAAAGATAATAGGTACAGGTACAATAGGTAATTCTTCCCTATCTATTAATGATGTTTGGTTAGTTGATGGACTTAAGCATAATCTATTGAGCATAAGTCAATTTTGCGACAATGGTTATGTAGTCATTTTTAATAAGGAATCATGTACTGTATCTAAACAATCTGATAACTCCATTATATTCAAAGGTCTGAGAAAGAACAATGTTTATAAAATTAATCTTTCTGATTTGAATGAACAAAAAGTGATGTGTCTTTTGACCTTGAGTGAAGAAAAATGGATCTGGCATAAGAGGTTAGGCCATGCTAACTGGAGGTTAATCTCTAAGCTTAGCAAGCTTGACCTTGTCAGAGGTTTACCTAAAATCAAATATCACTCAAACACACTTTGTGGTTCATGTCAAAAAGGAAAGATTACAAAATCTTCTTTTAAACCTAAAAACATTGTCTCTACCTCCAGACCATTGGAACTTCTTCACATTGATCTTTTTGGGCCAGTTCACACTGCCTCTATCAATGGAAAGAAGTATGGATTAGTAATTGTTGATGATTACAGTAGATGGACTTGGGTAAAATTCCTAAGAACAAAAGATGAAGCTTATGATGAGTTTAGCATCTTCTGCAAACAAATTCAAAATGAAAAAGGCTACACTATTTTAAAAGTTAGAAGTGATCATGGTGGAGAATTTGAAAATGAACCTTTTGAAAACTTTTGTGAAAAATATGGCATTCTGCATGAATTCTCCTCTCCTAGAACTCCTCAACAAAATGGGGTTGTAGAAAGGAAGAATAGAACTCTGCAAGAAATGGCCAGAACCATGATGCATGAAACAAATGTAGCAAAGTTTTTATGGGCAGAAGCTGTAAACACAGCATGTTATGTTCAGAATAGAATCTATATCAGATCTAAGCTGAACAAAACTGCTTATGAATTGTTCAAAGGAAGAAAGCCTGATATTTCTTATTTTCATCAGTTTGGGTGTACTTGTTACATCTTAAACAACAAAGTCCATCTAAAGAAATTTGATGCTAGAGGTTACAAGGGTATCTTTATAGGATACTCTGAACGCTCAAAAGCATACAGACTGTATATCTCTGAAACACACACTGTGGAAGAAACTATGCATGTCAAATTTGATGACAAAGAGCCTGACCAAGTGTCAGAGCTTGTGGAAGGTTTGTCTAGATTTCAGGTATCAGAGGATCAATATTCAGATATTCCGAACTACACAGAACATCCATTCTCTGAAGAACCTCTGAATACAACAGTTCCTACAGACTCTGAACAACAAAGAACTGAAGCAACTGCTGAACCTGATGTTGATGAGTCTGAAGATGATGAGCCC
Organism: Trifolium pratense; assembly: GCF_020283565.1. Classification (NCBI taxonomy): domain Eukaryota; kingdom Viridiplantae; phylum Streptophyta; class Magnoliopsida; order Fabales; family Fabaceae; genus Trifolium; species Trifolium pratense. The sequence continues at coordinate 63,400,146 of NC_060060.1, read as the reverse complement.
CCAAGAAATACCTTCAAATACAAGTCATCACATCCAGAGGAACTGATATTAGGCAACAAGGATAGTCCAAGGAAAACAAGATCTCAACTAAGAAATGAGGAATCATTGGTTGGTCTTATCTCAATGATGGAACCTTCAAAGATTGATGAAGCTCTGAAAGATGATGCTTGGATTGTAGCAATGCAAGAAGAGCTGAATCAATTTCAAAGGAATGATGTGTGGACTCTAGTGCCTAAACCTTCACACAAGAACATTATTGGAACAAAATGGGTATTCAGAAACAAGCTGAATGAACAAGGTGAAGTGGTAAGAAACAAGGCTAGATTGGTTGCACAAGGTTATAGTCAACAAGAGGGGATTGACTATACTGAAACCTTTGCACCAGTTGCTAGACTTGAAGCAATCAGGTTACTTCTATCTTATGCTGTTAATCATGGAATAACCTTGTATCAGATGGATGTTAAAAGTGCCTTCTTAAATGGTTTTATTTCTGAAGAAGTGTATGTTAAGCAACCTCCTGGTTTTGAAGATGTCTCAAACCCAGAACATGTTTTTAAATTGAAGAAATCACTGTATGGTCTGAAACAAGCTCCAAGAGCTTGGTATGATAGACTCAGTAATTTCCTTCTTGAAAAGGGTTTTGAAAAAGGAAAGGTTGACTGCACACTCTTTAGAAAAACAACCAAAGAAGACATTTTAATCATTCAAATTTATGTTGATGATATTATTTTTGGTTCAACTAATGCTGCTTTGTGCAAGAATTTTTCTAAGATAATGCAGGATGAACTTGAAATGAGCATGATGGGAGAATTGAAATTCTTTCTTGGAATTCAAATCAATCAGAAGAAGGAAGGAACTTATGTTCATCAATCAAAATATACCAAGGAACTTCTGAAGAAGTTCAATCTAGATGATTGCAAGATAATGAACACTCCTATGCATTCAACTACCAACATGAGCAAGTCAGATGATGAAGGAAAAGTAGATCAAAAGGTCTACAGAGGTATGATTGGTTCCTTACTCTATTTGACAGCCTCTAGACCAGATATTTTATTCAGTGTATGCTTATGTGCAAGATTCCAGTCAGATCCTAGAGAATCTCATCTTACTGCTGTAAAGAGAATCTTTAGGTATCTGAAAGGAACAACTAATCTTGGACTTCTCTATAAGAAATCCAATGATTATGTGCTAAATGGATTCTGTGATGCTGACTATGCTGGAGATAAAATTGAAAGAAAATCCACAAGTGGCAATTGTCAATTTGTTGGTAAAAACCTTATCTCCTGGGCTAGTAAGAGACAAACTACTATAGCTTTGTCTACAGCAGAAGCAGAATACATTTCAGCAGCTAAGTGTTGTACACAACTACTCTGGCTAAAGTATCAGTTGGAAGATTATCAGGTAAGCAGTAACAATATTCCTTTATATTGTGATAATACTGCAGCCATTCATTTATCTAAAAATCCTATCCTACACTCTAGAGCCAAACATATTGAAATCAAACACCATTTTATCAGAGATTATGTTCAGAGAGGCATTATAGATATTAAGTTTGTTGATACTGAAAATCAATGGGCTGACATATTTACTAAAGCCTTACCTGTTGAAAGATTTGATTTTATAAAGAAACATCTGAACATGTTTTCAATCTCTGAATGAAAATTTTTTTTGGGCTTTTAAAGTGTAAGAGGTTATGTATATCAGAACTTATGATTCAGAACATCTGAAACACAAGCTCTGAAGTACTTGACTCTGATAGAGAATTTTAAATAACTCAGAGGCTCTGAACTATTTAAGTGGGAAACGTTTAGTATTCACTGCTGAACAGTTGTCCATTAAAATAGCAGTTACCGAGTAAATTTCTGCACGTGGTCTACGTGTGTCAGGTAGTGGGTGGTTAATGATGACTTTTGGTATTCAACTTTCTGTCAATTAGCGTAACTTCCCAAATTTGCTATTTTCGTGATAACTGTGTGCATTTAAATAAAACTTACACAATACACTTGCACACTTCTCACTTTCACAACCTACACTTTCATATTCTCTCTAAACCTCCAACAAACTTTCTTTCTCTCTCGTTAGTTTCCAAACCCTACCCTATCTCCAACAATGGCTGGACCTTCGTCGTCAACAAAGATTCCACCTTTTATGTTCAAAAATCTCCAAATCGTTGGGAACGAGATGGAGTTTCCAGAATCTGAGCTCATTTTTCTTTCTGAAAAGATGATCGACTTCGACAGTATAAAGGCAAATGGGTTTGATGTGAAACATTACTTCTCCGCTCAAGGTTGGGATAAATACTTCAGCATGTTAAATGGTCCTATTTACCCAGATCTCTTGAAGAAATTCTGGATGAAAGCTAAGGTCTTTGACAAGCATGAAGCTAAGGAAGAAGAACGTGCTGCTATTGAGAGAAATCCTAGTTTAAAAGGTAAATCTAGGAAAGAAATGGGTTTATTGGAATTCACTGGGAAACAAATTAGGTCTAACATCTGTGGTATGAACCTAGCTTTCTCACCTATTCATTTTAATGCGTTGCTTGGTCTAGATAACTCTGGGATAGAGTTGGATGTTTTTGAGAAGGACACAAGGTACAGAGATGATCTTCTGGCTCTGATGTGTACAGATTTGAAACTAAAGGGTAAAGTCAAGGGTTTGACTGACGTCTGCAGAGTACTTTTCAAGATCATACTAGCTTCTATCAGTCCAAGAGTTGGTGGCACTGATACCATTTCCTGGACTCATCGTCATCTGATCTACTTTCTTCTGAAAGAAATGAAGGTGAATCTGGGAGAATATTTCTTTGAGAGGATCTGTGAGGCAATCTTCTTAAGCAAATCTCAGAGGAAGACAGCTATAGCCTATCCAAGATTACTCTCAGACCTTCTATATCAAGGTCATGTTGTTGAGAATCTGAAGAAGTTTCATCCGGAACTTGTTGAAAAGAAATTCACTCCTGAAATTCTGAATGCCAGCTTCCTCACCAAGATGCGTCTCATTTCATCCAAAGTGGTTCCACCTCCACAAGAGTTTACAGCTAGTCTTGAAGATCGTCTGTATGTGGATGGATATCCAGTAATTTCTGAAATGGATGCTGAGCACATCATCCAAGACTATCTGGAAGTTCTGAGAAAAGAAGGATATACTGTTGATAGGAGTATGGTTCCTCCAGCTCCTGTAAACATGTATAATCCTAAGAGGAAACCAAAGAGGAAAGCTGTACAAGAAAAACCAGATCTTCTGGCTCAGAAGAAGGTTAAGGTAGAAGAAGCTACTGCTGAGCAAAGAACAAAGAGGAAACATGAAGCTTTGACTGGAAAAGCTGCTGCACCATCATCAAAGGAGCCTATCATTGTTGATGATGAAGAGGAAAGTGAGGAAAGTGAATCCTCTGAATCAAAAACTGAATCTGATGAAGAGTCTCTTGCTGCTCGTTTGAGGAAAAGACCTGCTCCTACTCCTAAAGGTAAAGGTAAGTCTACTAAGTTCATCTTTAATGAAAATGAGATTGGAATAGGTTACACTAAACCTCTCAGAACTGTTTTACCAACCTCTGATATTCCAACCTCTGACAACCCTCTTTCTGAACTAGAAAAACATCTGAGCCCTGACCCTCTCAATAATCAACCTCTTTCTCATGAAACCCACAAATCTAGCTCATCTCCTAAACCAAAATCACCTCTACCTCAACCACAACAACTATCACCTGACATTCCACCATCTGAACCTCAACCAGATATTCCAAATGCTGAACCAACCCCTGAACAACTTGCTCCTGAACCAACCCCTGAACATAAATCTCCTGAACCATCGCCTGAACATATTTACCCTGAATCAACTTCTGACATATCATCATCTGAACCAACCCCTGAACCCCATCCTAACCCAAGTGCTGAACATGCTTCTCCTGAGCGTATTCACACTTGTGCTCCCAAGCCTACAGAGGCAGAAGTTGTGATTATTGACAACCCTGCTACTGAAACACCTAATCTCTCTACCATTCCCAATCCTTCACCCTCATCATCCAACCCTTTTTGTAATCTATCCACTCAGTTTCATGATGACTTAAGTAGATTATCTAAGATAAAGGACAGGTTCTTAGTTTGTCCTTCTGATGTGGACCTAGAAGTGTCACGCATTAAGGCAAGGATTTGCAATGCCTTGGATGATGCTGCTGAAGAAATTAAGGCTGTGATTGGAAGAAGAGACTTGGATGTGATAAGCTTCATGAGGGAAAGTCTGGCTAGGGCTGAATTGAAAAGGTTAACCATGTTTAATCATGCTGGATTTGAACTTGCTAAGCTGGAAGCACTTGCTGCTGCTGAACAACGTCTGAACGCTTTCAAAGTCATCTGGATAGACTCCAAGCTGTTTCAGAGTCTTGAAGCTCAGAGGTCTGAGTCTGAAAGGTTAGAAGAAGCTGCTGCAAGAGTTGCCCAGTTGGCAAATGAGTTGCAACCAGAGGACATTTCAGAGGATGATGTGCTTGCTGTTCAGAATCAAGAGGATGTGCTGATGATTGATTATCCAGAGGAAGGTGAACCCTCTGATAAAGGCAAGGCACCTTTGGTTGAAGAACAAGCGCCTTTGGTTCAAGATCAAGTTCCTGTTGTGGCTGATCAGTTGCAGATCTTTCAAGAAGCTCTGAGGGAGCAGCAAGAAGGTTTGGAAAGGCAAAGGACAGCTCACCTCAACTTGGAATCCAAAGTGGATGGTCTGGTTTCCAACGTGGGATCTCTGAATGACAAATTCGACCAGCTCTTAGCCTTTCTTAAGAAACCCTAGGATTCTATGCACTTGTTTTAAGCTTTCTTTTTATTTTTCTGTTTATCTTCTGAACACTTTTTCTGGTTTATCTATTTCAAGTTGTTTTGTTTATGTTTTGCTTGCTCACTTCTTTCATGTTCACTTGATATTTATATTTTCTTGATAAATAAGAACATAAGAACACAAGATGCTTTTTAAAAAAAAAAAAAACGAAATTTTTTTTTAATGATCTAACAATGTTGCGTACATTGGTAAAAAGAAAAAGAAAAAGACAACCTAATCCTAATCAGATGGATAAAACTCAGAAGAAATCTCTGATTTCTCCTCAGCATCATCTGATGAAATTTCTATGGGATCCGGGTTTTGCTCTTGTTCTTCTTCTTCTTGTTCCTCTTCTGGAACATAGCTAGCCAAGAACTCAACATAGTCAGCATCATCTTCATTCTCTTCAGCTTCAGAATCTGATGAGATGATTATTATCTCAGCATCTTGTGGTTTCTTGTTGTCTTCTTTATTTTTCTCCTCTTCTTCGCGTTTTTCGTCTTCTTTTCTTCTCTTAAACTCTGCGATGCGTAAACTAAATCTTTTCATTATTCCTAATCTTTCTTGTTTCACTTGTTTACTCTTGTTTTTACGAGAAGAAGGCATGTTAACTCGTTCACCTTTTTATAAACCTGTGAGCGCGTTGGTTTTCGTTTTTAACATAAATTCACCTTTGTAACAACCACTCTTCTTCTTTGACTGTCTTGGTTATATAAATTTTTTTTACTTTTTGATAATGACAAAAGGGGGAGTAGTTACGCATTAATTGATAAGTGATAAGTTCAAAACTGAAACCACTTTTATCTCGCTTTTATCCGTTATATTAAAAGTTGTTACTTTTAAGTTGTTTTACGTATTTCAAGGTGGAGACTAAGTTAGTTGAAACTGAAATAAATTTCATAAGTAAGGATAAGTTAAGAGTGCAATTTTAACTTAGCCTTATGAGACTTAGGGGGAGAGCTTGCAAACCTCTCACTCTGAAGAAAGATATGAAACTTGTTTTAATTCAAACCATCTTAATCTTATACTAAATTAAAATATCATGGATAAAACATAAAGTTCAGACTTTATGGAGTATCAATCTTAGGGGGAGCTTGCAAACCTCATAAACCTAAGAGAAACATGATAAGTTAATTTAACAACAATTGTCAATTAATACTGATGTTTGTCATCATCAAAAAGGGGGAGATTGTTGGAACAAAATTGATTTAAAAATGTTTGCCCCTAAATCTATAAAGGTTTTGATGATAACAAAGTATTAATTAACAAGCGCTCAGAAGATGTTCAGAGGATGTGAATTCAGAAGTTCACAAGCGCTCAGAAGATGTTGGACTTCAGAAGATACAACATTCAGAGGATGAAGTCTTCAGAACTTCTTGACTGATTACAAGCTTCATCAACCTCTGAAGATCTTTTGGATATCTGTAAAGATTCCCTTTGCTAGTCAACTCTTCTACCAATGAAGAAAAGGACCTTTCAAGCCTGATCAGTTCAGCTACCCTCTGTTTGTCTGTTCTAACTTGAGAACGTGGGTCTTCAGTTTTGTTAGCTGAATAAGGAAAGTCTTCTCTGCTGTAGTCAAAGTAACTGAAACTCTTTCTTAGTTTTGGATATAACCAAACTGCATCAAGACAGACTGCTTGAAGACAAAAGATTATCAACTCCAACGGTTCCTTTTGCAACGACTCTTTTCTAGTGGTATATATACTAGAAGATTCAGCTACAACATATAACAATTATTAAGGATTGAACGTGCGCTGAACAAACTCTGAATTCTGTGTATACAAGCTCTGAACCTCTTATCAAGTGTTTTTGCACTTTAGTCAAATACTCTGTACTATTTGTATTTGCTCTCTTTAGGTTCATCTAAGAGCAATTGTATATTTTCATATACTTTACTATTACTTGGTGAAACTTAAGCTTGTGTGCTTAAGTGTGAAGTCTCTTGCTTGTGTGCTTGAGCATTGTTGAGAAGTCTCTTGCTTGTGTGCTTGAGCAGGTGTAATCTTGTGTGATTATAGTGAAATCCCTTGGAAGTGCAAGGGGACTGGACTACTCTCGTTTTGTGAGAGGAACCAGTATAAATTGCTTGTGTGATCTCTCTCTCTATCTTGCTTTTGTTTGTGTTATTTATCCGCTGCTAACGTAGTTGAGTTAAGAACTTAAAAAAGTTTTAACTTGGCTAAAACACAATTCAACCCCCCCTTCTTGTGTTTTCACACCTTCAAGAGGGAGAGGGTGTCATGGACGTACAGCCGTTAGCACAACACTTGTGGGATGCCCAAGTGGTGGAAACAATCAAGGTTCCTCACCTCCCTACCTTCGACGGAAAGACGGATCCAAGGGAGCACCTGATGGCAATTGGAACACAAACCGCCATAATCAATGCTCCGGAGCATCTAAAGTGTAAACTACTAGCCGGCACCTTCAAGGATGTCGCCCTACGTTGGTACATGAACCTTCCAAAGAACTCAATTGAGAGTTATGCTGACTTTCATAAAAAATTCATCCACCAGTTTGCTGGGTCAAAACACGTGAAAGTCACATCAACCAGTCTCTTCTCCATCCGCCAAAACCATGGCGAGTCATTGCGTAGTTTCCTAGCCAGATTCAGCGAAGCCACCATCAAGGTCTCAAATCCCAATCAGGAGATGTTTGTGGCAGCCTTCCACAATGGGCTAAAAGTAGGACACTTCAATGAGTCCTTAGCCCAAAAGCCAGCCTCGTCAATGCAAGAGGTAAATAAGAGAGCGGAGTGTTATATAAAGGGCGAGGAAAGTAACGCCGAAAAAAGACAAAGAGACGTTAAGGAGAAGGAATACGTGGGCCGCGCCACCAGAGCGCCTGAACACCCACGACCAAAAGCGGGAGGCCACCAAGGAGACCCGTGGCAAAGGCATCACGGTAAGCCCTACCGCCAACCACCCAGAAGAGAATTCAGGAACCATCCCGCCAATGAAGACCTTACGCCATTAAATGCCTCAAAGGTTTACGTCTTAAACGAAATTCTGGCCACTGGTTTGGCAAGCCTCCCCCCAAGGAGAACCAGTAACATTCCCATGGGGCTTGACGATAATGCCTGGTGCGCATACCACAGGTGTAGAGGTCACTCCACAGAAAAATGCTTCCGCTTAAGAGATTTAATTGAAGAGCTAATAAAAAGCGGACACCTCCGCAAATTCATCGACGATGCCGCCCAAGGGCGGGTTGTCGTGCCAAAAGTCCCCCGCCAGGAGCCACGGGATCCCCCGGGGCCAAATAGGGAGTCTCCCAAGGGGAGAATCTCCGTGAATACAATAGCGGGAGGATTCTCAGGCGGGGGTGAATCAAGCTCAGCAAGGAAAAGGTATGTACGCCGAGCCATCTCGGAAATATACCTCGTAAGACAACCCCAACCATTAGACGTACCAGATTTGGCGTTCACTGCAAAGGATGGGCTGAAGGTAGCGCCTCATGACGATGATCCTTTAGTGATACAAGTCCAAATTTTGAACTGCGATGTAAAGAGAGTACTGATAGACTCAGGAAGTTCAGCGGACATTATGTACTGGGAAGCTTTCAAGGCCATGCAGTTGGCAGAAGAACAATTGCAACCCAACTCAGGAACCCTGGTTGGGTTCTCTGGCGAACAAGTGGATGTAATGGGCTACGCCTCCCTTCTTACCACGTTTGGAGAAGGCAGCAACGCCAAAACTATCAAGGTGCGATACCTGGTAGTTAAAACTCCTTTTACCTCCTATAATATTATTATAGGTAGGCCCGCCTTTAACACATTGGGGGCGGCCATGTCCACTCTATACCTAGCAATAAAATACCCCCTTGATAATGGGGGAGTAGGAACAGTAAGGGGCGATCAGATTCTCGCCAAGAAATGCTACGAGTCCAGCTTAAAGATACGACACCAAACTTCCAGCGCAAGCGGAAAATTCGAAAGAAGACAAGCCGCAATTCCAGGCGGCATAAACATCATAGAGAGCGCAGATATGGATCCGAGAGAGGAATTTCAAGATCGAAGGGTAAGTCCTATAGAAGACCTGGAGCAGGTTCAAATTGGCGATCACCCACACCAGACAACCAGCTTGGGAACAACATTGCCCAGCGAGGAGAGGAGACGAATCATCAAAATCTTGAAGGATAACGCTGATCTATTCGCATGGAAGCCTTCAGATATGCCAGGGATTGACGAAGGGGTGATAACGCATAAACTTTCGATATCACCCAGCACAAAACCAGTCTCCCAAAGAAAAAGGAAGGTGGGAGAAGAAAGACGAGTCGCTATAGCGGAGGAAGTAGAGAAACTAAAGGAAGCCGGATTCATTGAAGAAATAAAATACCCCTCATGGTTGGCAAATGTCGTCATGGTGAAAAAGGCCAACGGAAAGTGGAGAATGTGCGTGGACTTCACAGACTTAAACAAGGCGTGTCCCAAAGATCCATATCCCCTACCCAACATAGACAGGTTAATTGATGGCGCCTCGGGGTGCAAGATGCTGAGTTTCATGGACGCCTACTCCGGATACAATCAAATAAAGATGAACCCCTCAGACGCCTGCCATACAGCCTTTATGTCGAACACCTGCAATTATTTTTACAACGTCATGCCTTTTGGGTTGAAGAATGCGGGAGCAACATACCAAAGGTTGATGGACAGGGTTTTTGCCAAGCAAATAGGGAAGAATTTAGAGGTATATATCGACGACATGGTAGTAAAAACTTCCGAGGGAAGTCGCCATGATGATGATCTGTTGGACATCATGGGGTCAGTAAGAAAGTACAACATGAGGCTAAACCCAGCAAAATGTTCCTTTGGAGTACAAGCCGGGAAATTTTTAGGGTTTATGCTCACCAACAGAGGAATAGAGGCTAACCCCGAAAAATGCCAAGCCATCATAGACATGAGGAGCCCTACATCCGTGAAAGGAGTACAAACCTTGACAGGCAGAATAGCGGCACTATCCAGATTTCTATCATGCGCGGGCGAAAAGGGTTTCCACTTCTTCGCATCCCTTAGAAAAAATGAGAGATTCTCCTGGACACCAGAATGTGAAGAAGCCTTCAGACAACTAAAAGAGTTCCTAGCATCACCGCCCATCTTGACACGCCCATTACCAGGTAACACCCTTTACCTATATCTCGCAGTTTCGGATAGAGCCATGAGTACAGCTCTAGTTCAGGAAATAGAGGGTGAAGAAAAACCTATATACTTCGTAAGTAGAACCCTAAGGGGAGCAGAAACAAGGTATCAAAGAATAGAGAGGTTATCTCTCGCGGTAGTTGTCACAGCCAGAAAATTAAGGCAGTACTTTCAAAGCCACCAGGTAGTTGTTAGAACAGATTACCCTATCAAGAACGTCCTCCGAAAGCCAGACTTGGCAGGAAGGATGGTAGCGTGGTCCGTTGAATTATCAGAATTTGACATCACCTTCTCACCTAGAGGGGCCATTAAGTCACAAAGACTAGCTGATTTTGTATTGGAAATGTCTACTCCGCCAACAACAGAGAAAACAGCGTCTTGGACACTCTCAGTTGACGGGGCCTCCAATGTGCGAGGAAGTGGAGCCGGAATAGTACTGGAAGGACCAGATGGCGTTATGATAGAACAATCACTACGTTTCGCCTTCAAAGCCAGCAACAACCAAGCAGAATACGAAGCTTTAATAGCAGGAATGAAGTTAGCAAGCGATATGGAGGTAAAAGAGTTAAGGGCCATGAGTGATTCCCAACTGGTAACCAACCAAGTATCAGGGAAGTTTCAAACGAAGGAGCCGCAGTTAATCAAATACGTGGAAAGAGTTCAAAACCTAGCTAAGCATTTCGATTCTTTCGAATTAGTTTACGTTCCCCGCGAACAAAACATGAGAGCAGATCTATTGTCAAAGCTGGCGAGCACCAAAAAACCAGGAAGCCATAGAACCGTTATCCAAGAGACTATAAAAACCCCCAGCATCAGCGGGGAAGAGATGATGATGGTAATAGAAGAAGAAGACTGGAGATCGCCCATTATCCGGTACCTCCAAAAGGATGAGCTCCCGAAAGAAAGGGAAAAGGCTTTCAAATTGAAGAAAATGGCGGCATGGTATTCAATGGTAGGGGATAAGCTATACAAAAGGGGATTTGCGTCCCCCCTCCTTTTATGCGTCAGTACCGAAGAAGCCAAGCGCATCATGTCTGAAGTACACGAAGGATCGTGTGGTAGTCATATCGGTTCAAGAGCATTGGCAGGAAAGATATTAAGAGCAGGATTTTATTGGCCAGATATACATGATGATACCGCCATGTATGTAAGAAACTGTGACAAATGTCAAAGACACGCCAACCTGCATCACGTTCCGGGGGAGCCACTAAAGTCAGTATTATCCCCCTGGCCCTTTTTCATGTGGGGTGTAGATATCGTTGGTCCATTTCCGATTGGCTATAAACAAGCGCGATGGATCATCGTCGCCGTGGACTACTTTACGAAATGGATTGAAGCAGAACCGGTATCCAGCATCTCGGCGAAACAGGTAAAAATCTTTTATTGGAAGAAAATCATCTGCAGATTTGGATTGCCCAAATATATCGTATCCGACAACGGTACCCAGTTCGCCAGCGAAAAGGTCGTAGAGTTCTGTCGAAGCAAAGGAATCAAAAACACCTTTATATCAGTGGAGCATCCACAAGCTAACGGACAAGCAGAGTCAGCAAATAAGGTGATACTAAGAGCCTTAAAAAGAAGGCTAGATAGCAAAGGCGAAGCCTGGGTAGCTCACATCTCACCCATCCTCTGGTCGTACCACACCACTCCCCAATCCTCGACAGGAGAGGCGCCATTTACAATGGTCTACGGTTCAGACGCGATGATCCCGGTGGAAATAAATCCTCCTAGTTGGCGCAGAGAAACCACGACGCAGGAAGAGAACGACAGAGCTTTGGAAGAGAACCTAGACATGATCGAAGAAAGAAGAGAAAAAGCGCATTTCAGAGAATTCGCCATAAAGCAAAGGGCCGCTAGGCGTTACAATACAAGAGTCAAACAAAGAAGTTTTCAAGAGGGCGATTTAGTGCTGAAAAGACCTATGGGAAAGGATAAAGGAGGAAAGTTCGCGGCAAACTGGGAAGGCCCCTTTCGGGTGCAAGAAGCTTTCGAAGGAGGAGCATATCGTCTAGAGACCATGGAAGGAAGAATCCTCCCCAGGACGTGGAACGTAGCAAACTTAAAGTTCTACTACAGCTAATCGCGGGGCATCATGTTACTGATGGAAGAATAAGTAAAACCATTCTCTTCTTTTAGCAATATTTTTAATGATGTATAAGAACTGTTTTCATAAATGAATAAAAAGACAATGAGACACTCTTTTCCCCTGTTTTGACTGGGGTTTTTATCGAGGCTCATTGAATTTCAAAATTCTAGTAGTTTATATCTTCTTGCATATCTCAAAATATTTGCGTCAACCTGATTAAGTTACGGGCTCTGAATCAACGAAAACGGTTATCTCAAACTTGAGCTCTGAATCTTTATCAAAGACCAACTCAGATGTGAGCGCTGAACCATAAAACAAGGTTGCAAGGCCTTGGCGTTACCTGTAAGTCTTACGAGTTGGGTACGTCAGAAAAAGAAAAATTAAGCAAGGTTGCAAGGCCTTGGCGTTACCTGTAAGTCTTACGAGTTGGGTACGTCAGAAAAAGAAAAATTAAGCAAGGTTGCAAGGCCTTGGCGTTACCTGTAAGTCTTACGAGTTGGGTACGTCAGAAAAAGAAAAATTAAGCAAGGTTGCAAGACCTTGGCGTTACCTGTAAGTCTTACGAGTTGGGTACGTCAGAAAAAGAAAAATTAAACAAGGTTGCAAGGCCTTGGCGTTACCTGTAAGTCTTACGAGTTGGGTACGTCAGAAAAAAATTAAACAAGGTTGCAAGGCCTTGGCGTTACCTGTAAGTCTTACGAGTTGGGTACGTCAGAAAAAAAATTAAACAAGGTTGCAAGGCCTTGGCGTTACCTGTAAGTCTTACGAGTTGGGTACGTCAGAAAAAAATTAAACAAGGTTGCAAGGCCTTGGCGTTACCTGTAAGTCTTACGAGTTGGGTACGTCAGAAAAAGAAAAATTAAGCAAGGTTGCAAGGCCTTGGCGTTACCTGTAAGTCTTACGAGTTGGGTACGTCAGAAAAAGAAAAATTAAACAAGGTTGCAAGGCCTTGGCGTTACCTGTAAGTCTTACGAGTTGGGTACGTCAGAAAAAAATTAAACAAGGTTGCAAGGCCTTGGCGTTACCTGTAAGTCTTACGAGTTGGGTACGTCAGAAAAAGAAAAATTAAACAAGGTTGCAAGGCCTTGGAGTTACCTGTAAGTCTTACGAGTTGGGTACGTCAAAAAAAAAAAAATTTAACAAGGTTGCAAGGCCTTGGCGTTACCTGTAAGTCTTACGAGTTGGGTACGTCAGAAAAAGAAAAATTAAACAAGGTTGCAAGGCCTTGGCGTTACCTGTAAGTCTTACGAGTTGGGTGCGTCAGAAAAAGATACAGCAAAGAAAGGCGGAATTATCAACACCGCCAGAAGAAGCTTACACACAACCAAAGCAAGGCGATTCACTATAACGCCAAATGACAACAGGTATAAAGTATTTTCTATCGATTCACATAACTGGTGCAGGGATAAAGTTTCCAAGGTGAGAATGACAGAAGGCGTTACCTCACAACGTAATGCAAAATTCATCCGCAAAATTATAAAGAGAGAAGATCATTGCAAATAAAGAAGTTAATAGAAACCCGATAAAGGGTAAATTGTTCAAGCCACGAAGGGGCATACAAATAGTTACAAAAGCCACATAAGGGCAGAATTAAATTCATTACAAACAAGGTCAAATCATTCACTGGGAGGTACATAGGGAACGAGCTTCCCATCTATGATCTGGTTCATCGCATCAGCTTCAGCTAAGCTCTTGGCGTCGAGGTCTGGGAAAAGAAGCTTGACTTGCTCAAGGGCATAGGCGAAGCCTTCCTCGTACTGGTTGGCAGCATACAGTTGAAGCTCCTTCACGTCAGTTTCCAACCTCTCCTTCTCTTCGCCCAAGGTCCCCACGGAGAACACCGCTGCATCTTTCTCTTTAGAAAGCTTAGAAATCATCTCATCTTGAGCAGCAGCATTCTCTTTCAGCTTGGTCTCGGAGGCGGCATAACTTTCCTTAACCTTCGCCAGCTTATCCTCATACTCCTTCTTCAACCTCTCCGCCTCGCCCTCCTGGCTCTCCTTCAGCTTCCTGATATCCTCCTCTAGCTTGGTCTTGGTCTCGGAATATTTCTTCTCAATATCAGCAAGATGATCATCAACGACCTTCACCTTCCGTTTTGCCTCTTGGACCTCCTGCTCCTGCCGATTCGTCAGCAAATAGTTGAGAAGAGTACCTTTTACCTCATACTCCAGGGCTTTTCTCCTCAAGTCTTCAGTAGGAGTGTTAGTAAATCGGGTCATATCGCCAACCATAGTCACCCCCCTCTCAATAAACTCGAGGGGATCGAAGGAAGCCCAAGAAAGAGAAGCAGCGGCTTCAGTATCTTCAGATGAAGGCTGAGTAGAACTGGAAGCTTTGCCTTTGCCTTTGTCAGCATCTCCAGCTGGTTGGCTACTCTTCTCAGTTTTTTGTTTCTTAGGAGGCGGGACGACACCCTCGGATCCCGTCACTTTAGCAGCAGCCCTTCCTGGGATCTCAACAGGGATGCGCCCATCATGCTTTTTCTTGCTCCGTCCCTCTTTAACTCCAGCCTCTTCCACTTGTAGCTGCTTCAGAGGGTCGGTAACGCCAGCAGCAGGATTGGTTTTTTGTTGACGAGCTTTTGCCAAGAACGCCAGTCTTTCTTCATTCGAAATAGTCCTCATTCTTTCTGAAAAATAAAGGAATCAGAAAAACACAGGTTAGTAATAAGGCGAGATCAACATTAAAATAAAAAGAAATATGCATATATGCCAAGTTCATCACTTACGTAAATACTCTGTCAAAGCTTCGCTATTACCCTCACATCTAAGGATATCAGCAGTGTCCATAAGAGCAAAAGAATCAAGAAAGTGGACAATGTCCTGCTCAAAGTCACTCAAAGTCTCAAAGATGGTTCCCTTTATAAGCCTAGGGTTGTCAGTCCAGTAGAAAGGGAATAAGGGATCTCCTATCTCATCATACATTAGATCGGGAAGTTGGTCGCTACTGCGAACCCTAAAGAAGGAGTCCTTGAAGCCTTTGAAGTTGGAGGCATACAGACTCATGAGGCGATGATTGGGTTGACTACTAAGAGAAACCATAGTCTGGGGTTTTAGGTTCTTGATATGGTAAAAACAGAAGAAAACACCAATCGAGGGTACCAGTTCAAAACCTAGGCACATCACCTCGAAGGCTTTTACGAAGGCCCAGCTGTTAGGATGAAGTTGAGTGGGGGCGACATTGAGAACCCTCAACATCTCCGCCTCGAAAGAAGTAAAAGGAAGCCAGAGGTTTAGAGGTTGGATCACGCCAGTGTAGAGATAAAAGTAATCCGGCGGGGTGCCGTTCTTGAAAAAGACAAACTCATCTTCTTGGACAGGCTCAGTGATGATAGACTCCTCATGTTTGGACTCTGTAAGTCTGACGGCTTTCCTAAAGCTCATCACCATCTCCGCACTAGTGTATTTTGAAGGAACTTCCATGGTAACGGGAGTATAGCCAGCAACCACCAAATCTCGGCAAGGGTTTTTCCGCTTTCCTGTGAAAGAGGAAGGGGAAATTATGACACAATCACTATCACTACCGCTACTACTATCGCTATCACTGTCACTATCGCTACTGCTTCCAACATCAAAATCCCACAACTCCGAATAAAATCCCCGGCTATTAAGAACACCGTTTGCCCTAGTATAATGGGCGCGAACTTGTCGCGCCCACTCAAAGTAACCAGGAGAAGAGGCCGAGATTCTCCTCTCATTCTCATCTAACTCCCTCAGGATAACCATTCTCTAAACCTATGAATTAGGGTTTTTCTCCTTTGAGCGAAACTAAATCAAGAAAAAGAGTAAAGGTACGAAATAAAATACCTTACGGGTAACACTTCAAAGCCGAGAGGAACGGACGTCTTTAAAGGAAGACGATTGAGAAGCTCTACCGAAGGTTGGATAGGAAGAAAAGAAGCTCTACCGAAGTTACGAAAAGAAAGACAAGTGGGTAGAACTAGGTTAGAAGTTGCAAAAGGAATAGAAGAGAAGAAAAGAGCAAAAACTCCCTATTTATAAACCTCAGTCCTAACGTCGATTCGAAGTTATAAAGTTCGAACGAGTAGTGTCATACGAGTCGTCGGATCGCGTACGTGTCAAAGCGCACATCCCAAGAGTAAATCATAGAAGATTTATCGTCAGATGTTTAATTACAACGCCTATAGGCGAGACGACTAACTATAACGCCTTTAAAGGAAGGGCCACGCCAGGACAAATTATCTCGCCGAAAAAGTTTGATTCGCCCGTGGGGCGCGGCGAAGATATCCAGAACAACGCCCAACGAGAAGAAGCCAAAAAATCAAGAAAAAATAAAAGTAATGCATTCTACTCAAAGCAAGAAAGAAAATCTTTATTATTAGCAGCAAATAAAAGGTACAACGAGGAGAAACCAAGGCTACATGGAAAAATCCTAAAATCCTATCAATCAGACTCTGAATCCTTTTGCACAGGCTCAGGGAAAGTTATCTTGGATTCCACGGTGACCCGGGACCCCTCTTCCTCACTGGACGAAGAAGCACGAAGCTCAGGAGGAACATAGGCCTCCAGAAACGAAACGTAATCCTCATCGCCACTACTAGAATCGGAGGTATCCGAGGAAAGAACGATAACCTCCACCTTTTTGACATCCTTAGACCTTCGGGAGCGAGTGGAGTTGGAGGTAGACACCTCTACCCTTTTCTTCCTTCGCTGAGTTTGAGACTTCTCAGCAGCAGGCATTTTGGCATTGTTCTTTTCCATCGTGATGATTCAAAACAAATTGATATAAATTTGAGTTTTATCAGGTGATATTTATAGTCAACTTTTAACCTTAACATCGTTATTAACGATAGCAATAAGTGTTTGGACGGTCGTAACCACCAACTTTTGACTGTCTCGAGAAATGTCACTTTTACGTTTCCAAGGAGTTAAAAATTTGACCCACTTTAGTTATGGAAGATTGCAAAGGGAGGCGGTACTAAAAGGAACAAAAGAACAACACATAAGGAAAGGAAATTGCTTAATATTCAAATTTTTTCGCAAAGGAAATACAACGGAAGCAAGAAACAGAATGAAAATAACGAAGGTTCAAAGATACGGAAACAAATTACAAACATAGGAAAAAGACATAAAAGAGCAAGTAAGTAAAGACTTCATGGCATGGTAGAACTCCCCAATTCACCGGCGTCGGCGACGGCGAGACGGTGCATTTCCTCCAGCGCCCGTTTCACCCTTTTCGCCTTCACCATGTTTTCTTCAATAGGCTTCAGATCCTCTCTCAGCTCGTTCTGCTTGTCCAAAAGGTCCACCAAAGAATGGCGCCTGGAAATCAGCTTAGCAACATCATCCCTAATCTCGCCTTGGAGAGCCCTCTTCCTCTTCACCAGCGGCTTCATCTCCTTGTTCAGCAGCGCCAGACGATCGTCCACTCTCCGCTCCTCGTTAAAGCATATTCCTAAGATTTCCTCTTGCACACCCATGGTCTCTTTCGTGATCTCTATCTGGCTATCAACAGCTTCGGTGACTTCAAAGTGACATTCCTTAACATTCTCCACAGCAATCACAAAGGAGGCATTAGCTTTTAACTCCTTTTCCAGGCGCAAGACACTATCGAGAAAGCGTTTCTCTTCTTTGGTCAACCTCCAGCAGTAGTCGTTAAGCTCCTTGACGAATTCAGAAAATTCGCCAAAATCCTCCATCAGGTCTTCAGTATTTATGGTCAGCATACGACGGAGCCGCTTGATAACTGGAGAGGCGGGAGACTGACCGCATTCAAAGGGAGGATTTTTGGGAGACATAATTGTGAAAAGAAGTCTAAAATGTCAGCGAACAACAAGGGATGAGTTGATCGGGGCGCTGAATGCTTCATTTATAGATAAAGAAATCTCATCGTGGCAGTAGTTAGTGGGGAGACGGTTGATGAAAATTACACACGAACAGAGGAACGTGCGCCAGGGAGTGGGAGAGAATGTAATTTCGCGCCATAATATTGAGAGGGAAAATTCGAATCACATTCAAGTACTTCACCCCTTTGGACTTCGTACTTGGGGGGCTGTGGACTGGGCAATAGGCTTAAAGGCAAAATCAAACTAGCCCAATTAATATGAGAAAGGAAACAGGCCCAAAACAATTAAATTTTAAACGTCCATTTGGCGATATAAGGCCTGGGCGAGGTAGGCAATGACGGATAACGCCCATAAGACGGATTTACCCACGATAACGAAATATCTTCATCCTTCCCTAGCAATTAACTTGGGAATGAAGAAAACAACTCCTTGAAACTGCCATGGCTTGGAGACCAAGGTTTTTATTCCTACTTTCACGCTGCATCACCGGAAAAGGCGCTGAAGACCGGATTTGTAGGAACCCTAGCTTGGAGAAGAAGGCTTCAATGGTCTATAAAACTCCCAGGGTTATTAAGATTAAACTGAATGTAATCACACCATTCAATCAATAATATAAACCCCCTTGTTTTTTACCAGAACAGTTAGTTAGGAAAATATGAATAAGATACAAATTAAAACAGTTGTAAGCTATATATTAAAATATTGGTAGAAGAGTCCAAGGGATGAAAATTGAATTGTGACTTAAGAGATGAAAAATATATTACCGAGAGTTATAAAGTTAATTAGTGTGTATTTTTGTATTCTCCTTATTATAATATAGTAAGCAAAAATTATTATATTCACCAAAAAAAGTAAAGGCTAAGTAAAAGCTTGAGTGAGTGTATATTAAAAAGGCATAAGTATATAAATGTAGAATATGAAAAGTATAGAGATGACAATAATAATTATAATAATAACTAATAATAATAATAATAATAATAATAATAATAATAATAATGATGTGGCTAAATGAAACAATTTGATTGGTCTAAGTGGATTAGGGTTAGGAGAACTATTTAGGAATTATATATATAGATAAAGACAAACATATGTGATTAACAAGATGATCATTTTTCTTGTTGGTAAGATGTATGCTTTGTTAATGTATGACCATGGTTTCTAATCACTCATGGGCCAATTTTTATTTTACTTTTTATTTTTTCATAAATTTTTAATCTTTAGAAAATTTCGATCTTTTAAGGGCCTATTTAAATTAACTTATTTTTTAGTTTATAAAAAATAACTCTTTTTTTTGTTTGTTTTTGAAACAAAATAAAAAATAACTTGTACAAATAAATAATGGTCAAATCTCAACCAACTGAACTAACCATTACTTAAGAATACCTCATGGACCAAATTTTATTTTGCTTTTATTTTTAAGCTTATAACAAATATTTTATACAAATAAGTAAACTTTTATATTAATTTATAAGTTTTACCTAACAAAAATTATATCTTCATAAGTTATTTTTTCATAAATACTTTGACAAGCTTGTGAATAATACATAAGAGTTTATTTATTTGCGTAAGTGGTTCAACTTGACCTAATTGAAATAATACAAAAAGTTCATTTACAAAACTTTTGTATTTTTCAAAATGAGATGAATTAAATATGAATTTTCTAAATCAAAATATCAAAATAAAAGTAAAGAATATTTAATTTGACCTAAAAATCAAATTTTGAGCTCCTTATTTTTGGACAA
Source organism: Trifolium pratense (assembly GCF_020283565.1). Classification (NCBI taxonomy): domain Eukaryota; kingdom Viridiplantae; phylum Streptophyta; class Magnoliopsida; order Fabales; family Fabaceae; genus Trifolium; species Trifolium pratense. The sequence goes on along the minus strand of NC_060060.1, from coordinate 63,380,566 downwards.
ACTTTTTATAATACTCTATATATAAATTTGCAAAATCATCATAACTATACATCAACTTAACAACATGACTAAAATTGCATGCATAGATATTTTGTAGGGATAAAAACATGATATTCATTTATGAAGAAGAAAAATTAAATTTAGTAATTTTGCAGAGACAAAAAACAATTATATACCTGCTAATCCGAATCTGATGCCCATATAGAGTATTACAAATGACTAAATATTAATAGTATTACAATAAAATATATACACATTATAAATTATAAATTTTTTTGTGCAAAATAAATAAATAAATGCATTTTAATAATTATATGTATTAATAACCAATAACATTAAAACAAAAATTGAAAGTTAATAATATTGAAATATATTAAAATCATAGTTGGATCCAACAACAACAACCACAACAACAACAACAACAACAACAACAATAATAATAATAATAATAATAATAATAATAATAATAATAATAATAATAATAATAATAATTTGTTAAAATCTTACATGTTTTTGAAAAGAAAATAATACCATATGTTGTTAAAATACTAATATCATATTATTTGATAGGATATTATAATAATATCAAAATATTTTAATCTTGTTAAAATAATTGTTTTAAAAAACGTGAAAATCTTGGTTAAAAGATTTGATTTATATTGTGGAACAAAATTGATTGTTATATTTATGTTAAGGATATATTTGCAAATATTATAAAATAGTATTTAATATAGAAAATTTAATAAAGAAACAAAATCTGCATTAAATGTCTGCCACTTGTTAACCACATCAGCGGTGTACCGATACACATCCACATAATAAGTGTACCGAAGAATTTACCTTATTGGATTGGATATTTGGCAAATATAGTTTGATCATATTTTTTTTATGGCCATGATTAAGATTTATTCTTATATTTATGATTTCATATATTCCTTATATTGTTACAAAAAAAAAGGAAAAAAGATTTCATTCCTTATATGATTCGTTAATTGATTATACGTGTGATATATCAATTTTGTAGTAAAATAATAGATCTAATTTTATTTGGCTTAACTACACATTTGGTCCCTTACGTTTATTTTAGGTTTCAATTTGGTCCCTTACGTTTAAAAAGTATCAATTTGGTCCCTTACGTTTATTTTGAGTTTCAAGTTAGTCCTTTCTGTCAATTTTGTCACTAACACCGTTTGAACAGTACACGTGTCAGTGTGTCCAAGTGCCACGTGTCAGTCCACATGTGCAAATTGACTGCCACATGTGACAAAATTGACGGAAAAGACCAACTCGAAACCTAAAATAAACGTAAGGGACCAAATTGATACTTTTTAAACGTAAGGGACCAAATTGAAACCTAAAATAAACGTAAGGGACCAAATGTATAGTTAAGCCATTTTATTTTATATCAATCATGTCTTATGGCAAATATTCATTTTAAATATATTGGATTGATATCACTTATGCATTCAGTTAAGATTTTTTTTATTTTTTTTGGGATTCTATTGAATTTTGAAAGATATATTAAATTATTTTGAGTCACTCACTCACTACTTATAGGTTATATTTGTGGCTTAATTGTTAATATTTATTTTTTACCATGATTTTAGCCTTTGAAATACTAAAGTTTTCTATAAATCCTGAAGATTCATTCTCTATTTATCTACAAGTTGAGAAGAACTTTATTAAAATAAATTAAAAAGATGAGATGCAATATAGTAGTTGAGATAACTTTATACACAATATAGTAGTTGAGATGCAATTTTGAAATACATGGTGTAAACATTTAATAGCTTGATTTCGTTTAAAACAAGTGCCGTGAAAACTGAAAAGCATTTCCTTTTAATTATGTCTTATATTTTTGTAAACCGAATTATTATTGCCAAGGCATGTAAACCGAAACATCTTTGCATTTCAGATTTGTTGCATCATAGCTACTATTTATATTATATCATCGAGCAACAAATTTTATATTGTCTTGTTGTTATTTGAATGCTCACTTGCAAACTGTTATTGAAATTATTATTTTGAGGAACTATTAAGACAATTGACTATTAAATTATCCTTATATTGATTTATTATTAGAGTTTTTGTATTATTATATATTGGTTTGCCGTTGATTTGTGGCTATTTGAGATGACTTGTAAAGTCATCAAAGTTTATTGGCTCCATTTGCAAGGAAGAATTCGAGTGGCAACCTGAAGTTTGCTTGGAGCTCATTTATATAAATGTACAAATGATTGGTAAGGGCATTCACTCGCTAATATGATGAAACATTTTTAAACGGACATAAATGACAATAGTAACAATTCAGCCCAATAATAAGGGAGATGTTGATTTGCAGAACAATTGATTGCATAAGTATAATTATTTTCTTGTCATTCATATATGAATATCAATATGGAAACAAGAAATGAAGAGATGTTGGATATCTCTATATATTACTACACATATTTTGGATAAATGAAGTGTAATGAAAAAGTTATAAACCAGAAGTTTATACTACACTATTATATATAATAATGCAATTGAAGCATAATCTATTGTCAACCAGAAGTTTACAAATCATATTAAATTTATTGTTGGCAATACCGGTTGGGTCATCCCGGATTTATTATGATGCGAAAAAAAAAACTATAAATATATATTGAAGGGCCCGAAGTTCCTTCATTCTAATAATTTTTATCGGTTATTAATTCCCAAAAGAAATTGATAATTTGAGATTTTGGACCATTTAGATATTTTGTGACTTGAATTGATGCATCAACTAAATTGGTCACATGGATGTTTACTCACAACCAGAAGTTTGTGAGTTTGTTTTCTCAAATAGTTTTGCTAAAATCTCATTTTCTAAATTCTTAGAAAATATTTGATAAGTATCATATGTCAATTGAAATCGATATCGAATAGAATATGATCATACAAAAAAAATGGACTAGAAGATCCATTCTTTAGACGTCTAAAGTAAAATCACATGACTGATATTTATGAGATCATAACTTCTAATTTATATTTTGGGAACATTCAAACATGTATGTGAGATATTGATTCGCATCATGCCAACAAGTTATTATAAGTTCTCCCCTAATTTACAATTTGAACTTTGGTTTATAAACATGATTCCCATATCAACATTTTTGGAAGTGTTGTGTATGTGCAATTGCTCCAATATAATGCATTTGAACGGTTCTTAAAGAATATTGGGAAAATGTATTTGACATGAATCTTCATATATTATAAAGTATCTCGAGCCAAAAAAAAATAAAAAATTGGACTTATTTTCAGCTCTATAGGCTGGTTCTCAAATGATGAATTAGTTTTCCCAATATTAGGAGGAGAGAATAAGCAGCTGAAATTGTGAACCAGAAGTTCAATTGAATCACTTGAAATAAATTATTATTATTTTTATCTCGTCTTGATCCTCTTAAATATTATTATGAACCAGAAGTTCTAAAGATAATTCATTTGCATAGTCTATGAAATTAATAAACAGCTGCTAATGCTCCAATCAAAATGGATGTCCTTGATGGACAAGCAAATGAAATTTAACCACCCCGAATCGTGGTAAGCGAATCGGTTCCAAAGATGAAAATCCTCAAATAAGAAAAGGAGCTAAAAAGAAAGATCACCATGTGAGGATATGAAATTGATTTTCCGAGTTCCAAAAGAACTTATCAGGTACCTGAAAGATATGAAAATAAAGAGATCTCAATAAATTATGTCATGGATAAAATATGATGGAACCGAGATAAAGTCAACGTTGACAATATTTTTTGCACATAGTAAAGCGCTATATATGTGATAAATGACAATGAGGATCTAGATCAAAGTCTATTAAAGATTATAGACAATGAAATTATTGACTAAATAGATAGACGTGATTGATACAATATTAAACTAGCTTTGCAAAACAAAAGGTTGTTGGACCAGCAGTCCATACACTTGAAGATGAAAATAATTATTACAAATTAGTTTTCGCGCGAAAAGAAAATATACAAATATTTAAAGTTTGACTCATAACTTCTAATTTATAGTTTGGGAACATTCAAACATGTACGTGAGATATTGATTCGCATCAAGCCAACAAGTTATTATAAGTTCTCCCCTAATTTACAATTTGAACTTTGGTTTATAAACATGATTCTCATATCAGCATTTTTGGATGTGTTGCGTATGTGCAATTGCTCCAATATAATGCATTTAAACGGTTCTTAAAGAATATTGGAAAAATGTATTTGATATGAATCTTCATATATTATAAAGTATCTTGAGCAAAAAAAGAAAAAAAATTGGTCTTATTTTCAGCTCTGTAGGCTGGTTCTCAAATGATGAATTAGTTTTCCCAATATTAGGGGGAGAGAATAAGCAGCTGAAATTGTGAACCAGAAGTTCAATTGAATCACTTGAAATAAATTATTATTATTTTTATCTCGTCTTGATTCTCTTACAAATTAGTATGAACCAAAAATTCTAAAGATAATTCATTTGCATAGTCTATGAAATTAATAAACAGCCGCTAATGCTCCAATCAAAATGGATGTCCTTGATGGGCAAGCAAATGAAATTTAACCACCCTGAAGCGTGGTAAGCGAATCGGTTCCAAAGATGAAAATCCTCAAATAAGAAAAGGAGCTAAAAAGAAAGATGACCAAGTGAGGATATGAATAATTGACTGAGTTCCAGAAGAACTTATCAGGTACCTGAAAGATATGAAAATAAAGAGATCTCAATAAATTTTGTCATGGATAAAATATGATGGAACCGAGATGAAGTCAACAATGACAATATTTTTTGCACATAATAAAGCGCTATATATGTGATAAATGACAATGAGGATCATAGATCAAAGTCTATTAAAGATTATAGATAATGAAATTATTGACTAAATAGATAGACGTGATTGATACAATATTAAACCAGCTTTGCAAAGCAAAAGGTTGTTGGACCAGCAGTCCATACACTTGAAGATGAAAATGATTATTACAAATTCGTTTTCGCGCGAAAATAAAATATACAAATATTTAAAGTTTGACTCATTATTAAAGAATAATGATAAACGTCTATCATTAATTTTCAAGAGGCGTATTCACCTGAAGTGAATTCAGAACTTCTTTATAATTGATTAAGTTTAGTATATGTATTTGATGGCTCACTTAATAATTATGATTACATGAAAATCATCTCACTTGATAATTATATGAAAATCCCAAAAGGATTTAATTTTCGTGAGACACATATATCAAACTATTGGAAAGGTGACTTTGAAGGAAAATTGCATTTAAAACAGAGTAAAACGCAGCGGAAATTTAAGAATTTTCCTTTGGTGGATCCTTGCGAATGGACATGATCAGGGTTTCGATTATTACCTTTGAAGAACAATTCCTCGATTCTGAATTGATCACAAGAACCGCACGATCGCAGCACCTCTAGCCGGTCCACACGAACAGTTTCCGTTCACCTCTTAGTGCTAGCTTCAAGACGACGGTAGAGGGAGATTTAGTGCGGTTAGGGTTTAGAGAATTCTAGGATTACTCTAAAACTCAGATTATGTGTGTAACACTTGACTGAATTACATAAGGCTCTATTTATAGAGCTTATTATGTTGTCTTCAGGCCAAAGTGGTTATTGGACTTCATAAGCCCAATAACCTACTGTAACTAATCGCACCCCACTAATAAGTCATACTTATTTCTCCCGTCATTAACTGTCCTTATGTGTGTGACCCTGTAGGTTCCTATGACGTTGGCAATAATATTAATCTCAATATTATAAACAGTGAGCGGTATCTAGCAACACATCACTGCTACCCAAGTCACAAGAATGTCACGTGATCTGACAAACCTTTCGTGATAAAACTCGTGTGTATAATTACCCTTTTACCCTTATGTCTATATTGAACACAAGGCATAGTACGTCACCCTTGTTAAGTTCAATATTGGGCCCATAGACATATCTCCCGTTATGTAGGAGGGGTAAATTCCATCTAGGTCACTCATGTCCCTCAGCATGATTCGTGGAATACCCATCAACCAACCTTATAGTCATCCTGTTACGGATAACTTTGAATGGCGACAAAGTACTACACTCCTACACCTAGGGAACATAGTGGTTTCAGGTCGAAGGGTGGAATACACCACTTATCACTATGAGAATATCTTATGACATTTCATAACATACTATGTAGTATTCTCATGGTGGGTCAATCCGATATAAATATTACTCTTAATATTTATATCTATGTGAAGACTTGATAACTCTTTATCTATGATCCGTGAGATGTGATCATCAGTCTACCAACATAATAGTCTCTACGTTTTGATGTTATCCCAATTCACATTAAAGCTCGACTACGGATGTTTTAAGAATAGTGTTCTCATGTGTAATGGATTCTCACGATTAAGTCACACTTAACGTTCCATTCAATGAACTTACTATTCTAGGGACTCTATTATTTAACACATAAACATAATAAAGAAAAGCCTTTATTTAATAAGTAAATTATCCAATACAAGTATCATGCAATTATAAATAATTGGCCTCTAGGGCTTACACCAACAGACTTAATAAACATGAATAAGTCTCCTTATATACTCGAGCAATATATATGCTTAAATATTTCTAAGTGAGAAATATGAAAATGACAATTTGTTCATTTGAAGAAAATATTTGGCAATGAATTTTTTTTATATCTATGTTGATGATAAAAATATCATCAAGAGACTCCTTAAGAACTTGAAATATTGTCATTTCTTACAGAATAAGTATATGAAGAATATTTTAGAGTTCAAGTAAATGATGAAGAACTAATTGGTCATGAAGTACCACATTTTAGTTCAATTGGGGTCAAATACATTATGGACCTATTATTTGTTGTCAATATATCATCAAGTATATATTTTGTTATTTTAGATATGCAGGTATTTTGTTTAATCCTCGTAAATGTATAGATCACAAACAAACTATATGTTCACATGAAGAAGTACAATTACTCATGGAGATCTATGAAACAAACAACAATAACAATATCATGAAACGAAAAGACGAGGAAAGTTGAGCACTATAGAAGATAAATCAAGAATGTGATTTGGTTGAAGTGTGTGATTCATCAGATACAAGAATTTGTGAGTTTTCTTCTAAAGGGTTCTTGCAACGATTCAACATGAAGATAATGTCGCATAAACTACATATTTAGAGAAGATTATATGATAAAGAAGACAAGACATGTCTTTCTACAAAGTCAGCTTCAAGTAAAACTTTTGAGCAACTACTACAACTACATAAGATTATTTGATTTTCTTCGTCTCATATATAATTGTCTTTATGAGGGGGAGATATAAATATGTTCTGCACTCTTTTTCCCTTAACCATCGTTTTGTCCCACTGGGTTTTTCCTGATAAGGTTTTTAATGAGGCAGTTCACACACAAAGGATGATGTTGATACACCTAAAAATATGCTATTTATTTAGTTAATTTATTATTATATTTTATATGTTTTTATTTCGATTTCAAAGTTTTACTATATAAATAGTTACTTATTTCTCGTATTTTAAATAAACAGATAAAAAGTGTACGAGTTGAAGAAAGGGGCGAAAATGGACTGAAAAGGAGCAAAAATGGACAAAAAGGGCCACACATGTGCAGCCAACTGGGCCACACATGTTGTTATCCCATATTTTAGCTCGAGCTAAAATATGTTTTCATCTCTAGTTCCAAAGACATTCATTATTGAAAAGCTTGTTAAAAGGCTTTAAATAGTATCAGGCTTTAAATGTCTTCAAGAGCAAGAGAGATTATCTCTCTTATCTTCTCATTTAATGAAAGTTAAGGGTAATGTCTTTAAGAACAAGAGAGTTCTAATGGAAAGTATTCTTTGTATTGTCCAATATGAATCTACAAGATATGAAGAGATTCTGTCTTTCGAGTAGATGGTTGATTCGATTAAAGTTAACGAATCGAAGTGCTTAAAATGGTGGACTTAGAGTATTTTCCATCCTTCAAGTATGAATCGATTTCGACAGATACAACGGTTCAAGGCCTCGGTTCATTTCAAATACAGAAGGACGCGTGACAGAGGACTAGTAGTTTAACGTTAAAAGTAGCAGTTACTTAGTTTTTCTATAAATAGGAGTTTGTATGTCGAAATAAGGGTCACAATTCACTTACACAAATTCTCAAACACTCAAAGTACCCATGTTAAAGCGAGAAACGAGTTACTCGAGAAAGATGTATGAATCAGTGAACCACTGATGACAAATCGTCACACTCTCTATTCCATGCCTATTTTAGCAACATTAGATACATTTTAGTAGGTTTTTAGCAATAAATATGAGAGAAATCTAACCATTAGCTTGATTACTTGATTTGCAAGAAAACAGGAAAAACTGCAGGAAATAAAGGATTTTCACTACGCTGGGGGCGTAGCCCATCACGCGCCGCGTGATGGAGCTCACAGGGAGCAAGGATTTTCACTCTGATCACGCGCGGCGTGATACTTGACCACGCGCGGCGTGAAGCTTGGTGCAGGAACTGGATTGCTCTCTGACTTGACTACGCGCGGCGTGATACTTGACCACGCGCGGCGTGAAGTCTTGATTGAAGATGAAGATTGCCTCTGACTTAATCACGCGCCGCGTGATTCTGTTACCACGCGCGGCGCAGTTGATGGATTTGCAACCACGCGCGGCGTGATGGATCTGGCGCGCGGCGTGGTTGCGTTCTGTATATATATTTTCTGCATAATTCTGTTTTCGGGTTGGAAAATTCTGCGAAATTGGACTACATTCTGGTCTTGGAACTTGAAGATCGTGATTCACACTCCAGCGGAGAGCTCCAAGCGCATCAGATCATGGATTCACAAGCCGTGGCGGTGAAGCGAGGAAGCGTACGAAGAACGATGAGGAGCTAAACTCCCTCGGAGGTAGAATCTAGGTAGTTTAGGATGTAGTTCATCTGAATGTAACCTGCAATTGTGTAAGATCATACTCTCTTTATAGTATTCATTCAATTCAAGTCTGTTTCTAATGCTTTACAATCCTTCATTAGTGTTGTAATGATTTTGAGTTAAGTCACGTGCGAGAGTATTGATTTAATGTCTGAACTGAATTGAATTGAGCGCTCGAGTGTCTCCGGTCGAGAGATTGAGGCATAGAGTGTAGCAAACGATTGACGTGCGTTAATATCATTCGTTGTAGGTAGCTTCCGCCCGAGAGATCGGGGGAGTATCGACAACGAATAGAGTGGATTTTGACAAGAGATTGCGATTCACTATTTTGTCGATCTAGTTGTGAATACTTGAGTAGTTCTTATACATTGTAGGTTGCATGCGGTTAGCTATAGCCTAGATGATTCCGATGATTCTACCTCACTTTTCCATATTATCAAGCACATTTTCTAGCAATTCATTACTCAACATACCCCCAATTCATGTGTATTTTCTGTATAATGTCTATGAACACCATTCGATTAGTTTGATCACACAATCCCTGTGGATCGATATTTTTATTACTACGTGGTAATTCGTTCACTTGCGAAATTTATCATCAAGTTTTTGGCGCCGTTGCCAGGGATTGTGATTGATTCGACAAGGCGATAGTGTTCATATTTTCTGTGTTTTCCTTATTTTTCTGTTTTTTATTTTTCTACCGGAACGTTCTACTTGTGTGCTTCCTTGTGCATGTGGAGAACAGGTCCAATTAAGCTGGAATTCGATTCTGAAATTGAGAAAGCAGCACGAGCAAATCGTAAAGCGGAAGGAAGACATGTTTGAATCATACAATCAAGAGGCACTCTTAACTAGTTGCAAGTTCAATAATGTGTTTCTACAAATCATTACCAAACAACTAGAAGCTCAATGTATGGTGCAAGCAACCTTTCAAAATAATCCTCATGTCAACACCTTCAATCTTGGAGTGAAGAATCACATGAATTGTTCTTATGGAGCTAATCCGAATCAAGCATTTCCTCAAGATCAACATTTTGAAGATCACCTTGAATCTTTTGAAGATACTCTTATCTTGGCCATGAAGATGACTCAAAGCAATTTTGAGGTGATGAAGGCAAACCAAGAGGTGTCAAGCGAACGTCATGAAGCCTCCATCAAACATCTCGAAAACCAAATGGGTCAACTAGTAAGGCAAGTCTCTTCTCTACAAACTCAAAGTGGTTTTTGTGGAAACACCACGGATCATCGTAATGAAAGTTGTAATTCCATTAATTTGAGGAATATAGAAGTTTCATCACCGGAAGTAGTGGAGAATCCTAAGAAGGATGAGAGTAAAAATGGTGTAGTTGAAGATAGAAAAGAAAATAAGAAAGAAGAAAAAAATAAGGAAGAAAAAGCTTATGAGGGTGAAGTTGAAAAGAGAGTGGAGAATGAGTCTAGTGCCAAGAAAGGCAAGAAACCTCTTGTGAAGGATCCCAAGTGTCAAGTTCCTTCACCATATGCTAGAATGCCTTATCCTAGGATGAAGAAGGTCAATAACCAAGACCTTGAATTTTGTGGAGTGGTATCCGAATGTTTCAAAGTGGAAGTGCTTGAGGAAGTGGTAAAAGATGAGAAAGAAGAAGAGTGGGATCATGAGATTGAAATTTTTCTTCAAAACTTGGATAACCCCCTAGAAGAGGAGAAAGAGCCAAAGGCAATAAAAAAGCCACCGGAATTGAAAGAACTTCCTCCTAAATGGAAGTATGTGTTTTTGGGTGGCGACCCTAGGAAACCCGTGATCATAAGTGATTTGCTCACTCCACTAGAAGAGAATGACTTGTTAAAAGAAGCGGAGAAAGTGAATGACGACCTAGGATGGGACTTGGATGGTGTGGTTCCTATCTATTGTTTGCACAAGATGGCCAAAGAAGAAGAGCCCGATCCGGTTGTCAATCCTCAAAAGTCTTCCACTTCAACATTTAAAGCTTCGGTGAAGAAAGGTTCTAAGAAATCTCCATCACGGTCTAGTAAGAAGGAAAGAACCAATTTGAAGACCAAAGGGGAAGATCTCAAGAGTGATTCGGGAAGTGTGAAATCATTACCTATTGATATTAATATTGCTCCTTTGAATGAAGAGAACAAGAGGAGCCGGGTTGAGTCAAATTTGAAGTATCCTCCCTAACTTGTGAGGATGAAGCGTCAAGCTAATGACGAGAAAGAAGCGCTTCATGGGAGGCAACCCATGAGTTTACGGTTTTTTCTTCCCTTTCACTCTTATGCTATTTTACTGTTGTTGGTTTGTAATAATATTCTGATGTTGCTTGGATATTGGCTGGATATTTTATTTGTGTACTCTGAATTTGAACCTCCTTTTGTTTAAATTGTGGAATGGTTTTTACCTTTAGAGTTCGTTTCAATATTTTGGTATGTTCCTTCTAGTTACTTGAGTATCAATTACTTGATTTTCTCCGTGTGTGATATGTGAAACCTGCAGTGCAATAGCTTGTTGCACTCATGTGATCAAGAGGCAAAGGAAGGGAACGCACACTTTTTGACCGGTTCTTTGGTTCGACCCAACCGAGAGGTATTGAGCCAAACACTCATTTTTCTTCTATGTGTGATATCCACTCATGTATTGTCTCTCGATTTTGCTTGTCGTCTTTTTATTTGATTGGTACTTTTGTAGCACACACGAGGCATGTTTCTTGGTACCTTTGAGCCTTTCTATCCACCCTTACTTATAATTATCCTTTGCTTAACCAATTTGAGCTGAAAAAGAAAATGTTATTTTTGCAAAACCTTAAGAAATTTTTGATGAAAAAAGGAATGACTTTCTTGGAGGTTAGGCACCTAATTAGTGGTTGATGCGCATTGCTCACTACTAAGTTTGGGGTTGCTCTTTGGAATTAGCAACAAATAAAGTTTGGGGTGAGGGTACTAGAGAACTTACAAAAAGTTTTGATTTGAAAAATTGAGAAAAATTTCAAATTTTGCAAGGCAAAGAAAAAAAAAAAACAAAAGAAAAAAAAAGAGATGTTTGTGAAAGAAAAATAGAAAAGAAGTACAAAAAGAAGTGATAGCCTTGAGTTCTAAGAATTGCAAAACTTTGTTTGATGATTGAAAAAGTTCTCTAGTCCACTATAGTTCAAAGTTCAAAAGGGGTTTGGTTTATGAAATTTTGTTGACCTTAGGGGGATCTAACTCCAAGTTTTTCTACTACTTATCCAAAAATGTCACCATCCACCCTAGCCAAGCCACGTTATAACCCTAAAAGTCCTCTAATGTGTGTGCACAAAGTGAACCGAATGAATTCTTAGACTACTTGCAAAATTATTGTTGACTTGCATTGATGTGTTGATTTGAGTGAATTACCAAAAAAACTGAAGAGTGCATGTGAGTAGTGTGATGAAATCATAGAGCCTTGGTCGAAAAGTGTGAACTACTTGAAAATGTCTTGCGGGAACGATTGTGCAATTGAGCATTGTTTGCAGGTGGATCATTGATCATCAGGTGAGTCTCACGTATGTATGATTCGAGTGAATTTAAGGAAAATGCCAAGGTCTTGACACGGAAGCTTGAGGTAAAAGTTGTTTCCTTGAGGACAAGGAAAGGTTCAAGTTTGGGGTTGTGATGACAAATCGTCACACTCTCTATTCCATGCCTATTTTAGCAACATTAGATACATTTTAGTAGGTTTTTAGCAATAAATATGAGAGAAATCTAACCATTAGCTTGATTACTTGATTTGCAAGAAAACAGGAAAAACTGCAGGAAATAAAGGATTTTCACTACGCTGGGGGCGTAGCCCATCACGCGCCGCGTGATGGAGCTCACAGGGAGCAAGGATTTTCACTCTGATCACGCGCGGCGTGATACTTGACCACGCGCGGCGTGAAGCTTGGTGCAGGAACTGGATTGCTCTCTGACTTGACTACGCGCGGCGTGATACTTGACCACGCGCGGCGTGAAGTCTTGATTGAAGATGAAGATTGCCTCTGACTTAATCACGCGCCGCGTGATTCTGTTACCACGCGCGGCGCAGTTGATGGATTTGCAACCACGCGCGGCGTGATGGATCTGGCGCGCGGCGTGGTTGCGTTCTGTATATATATTTTCTGCATAATTCTGTTTTCGGGTTGGAAAATTCTGCGAAATTGGACTACATTCTGGTCTTGGAACTTGAAGATCGTGATTCACACTCCAGCGGAGAGCTCCAAGCGCATCAGATCATGGATTCACAAGCCGTGGCGGTGAAGCGAGGAAGCGTACGAAGAACGATGAGGAGCTAAACTCCCTCGGAGGTAGAATCTAGGTAGTTTAGGATGTAGTTCATCTGAATGTAACCTGCAATTGTGTAAGATCATACTCTCTTTATAGTATTCATTCAATTCAAGTCTGTTTCTAATGCTTTACAATCCTTCATTAGTGTTGTAATGATTTTGAGTTAAGTCACGTGCGAGAGTATTGATTTAATGTCTGAACTGAATTGAATTGAGCGCTCGAGTGTCTCCGGTCGAGAGATTGAGGCATAGAGTGTAGCAAACGATTGACGTGCGTTAATATCATTCGTTGTAGGTAGCTTCCGCCCGAGAGATCGGGGGAGTATCGACAACGAATAGAGTGGATTTTGACAAGAGATTGCGATTCACTATTTTGTCGATCTAGTTGTGAATACTTGAGTAGTTCTTATACATTGTAGGTTGCATGCGGTTAGCTATAGCCTAGATGATTCCGATGATTCTACCTCACTTTTCCATATTATCAAGCACATTTTCTAGCAATTCATTACTCAACATACCCCCAATTCATGTGTATTTTCTGTATAATGTCTATGAACACCATTCGATTAGTTTGATCACACAATCCCTGTGGATCGATATTTTTATTACTACGTGGTAATTCGTTCACTTGCGAAATTTATCATCAACCACTTCTTTTCATTTGTAACTTTTACATTCTAAATGCAAATTTACTTTTCTTAAGTCTTTACTTTCAAAGTATTTACATTTCTGCATTTAAATGGTTCTCTCATTCGAGTGAACTTTCTTTTTACTTTCATTCAATTTATGTTTCACATTTGTGTTTCATAAACTTTGTTTTACGAATTAAACACATTGTTTTGCAAATTAATGATGTCTGTAATGATGAACATTCAAACCTCTTTTAATATAACGCACGAACAATTGTCCCGAGATTTACTAATTGATCTCTCAAGTAATTAATTTAAACTAGCGGTTGTTTACCAAAAATCAGTGTAAACACATGTGCAGCCCAACCCAACAACAATGACGCATGCCAACTTGGGCTTAATGCCGCTCGCTAGCAGCAACCAAGTCGCGGTTGCCACTTCATCATGTTGGAGTAAGCCCTAAAAGCCAATCTATTTTGACATAATCGTCTTTTGTATGATGACTTTGATTTATATATTTAATATATATAATAAGGCATTTCTTTATTATGTTTGTTTCAAACTAATAAAGTCCCTAGAATAGCTAGTCTAATTAATGGAACATTAAGTGTGACTTAATAGTGAGACTCCATTAAACACAATGACACTATTCTTAAAGTATCCATAGTCAAGTTTTACTGTGATGTGGGATAACAGTAAAACATAGAGACTATTATGTGAGTAGACCGATGACTTCATCTCACGAGTCATGGATATGAGATATCAAGTCTTCACATAGATATAAATATTAGGAGTAATATTTATATTGGATTGACCCGCCATGAGAATGCTACATTGTATGTTATGAAAAGTGTCATAAGTTATTCTCATAATGATAATGGTGTATACCACCCTTCGACCTGAAACCACTACGGACCCTAGATATGGAGTAGAATACTTAGTTGCCGTTCAAACATTGTCCGTAACAGGATGACTATAAAGTCGGTTGATGGGTACTCTACAAATCATGCTGAGGGACATGAGTGACCTAGATGGAATTTGCCCCTCTTACATAACAGGAGCAATATCTGTAGGCCTCTTGATGGAATATAACTGATAAAATGCGTGGCCATGCCGAACTAAGTCAATATGAGATATTGAGCTTATTCGTTGTTTAGTATATTCTGGGATCAAGAAATAAAATATTGAACCATACAAGGGTGACACGATCTATGCCTTGTGGTCAATATAGATATAAGGGCAAAGGGGTAATTATACATAAGATCGTTATCATAGAAAGGTTTCGTCAGATCACATGACATTCTCGTCACTTGGGTAGCATGATGTGTTGCTAGATACCGCTCACTGTTTATAATATTAAATATGTGATTTAATATTATTGCCAACGTTACGAGAACCTATAGGGTCACACACAACACAAAGAACAGATAGATGAGAGAAATAAATAAGTAAGACTTATTTATAAAATAATAAGTAGGACTTATTAGTAATTAAATAATTAAGTATGACTTATTATTTAATTTATGAAAATAGAGAAATACGGTCCACCGTAAGGTACGGTGCAGTGCTTGGTTTGATGACCACACAAGTGGTTCTATAAATAGAACCCTTGTGATGAAGTTTTGTAAGCTTAACCTAATTCACAAAGTGAAACCTAGCCGCCGCTCTCTAAACCCTGTTCTCTCTGACTCTCTCGTGGAATTGGCTAGCACCGATCATCGAAGAAATTCTGTTCGTGTGGACTGAGTAGATGCATCGCTACTTTGCTTTGCTCGTGATCAGAAACAGTTTCTACTTCAAAGGTTCTGCACTTCAAGAGGTAAACACAAAACTTGTGGTTTTGTGTTCTTTGATTTGTGATTAATGGTTTAATCAAGATCCGTTCATCGGGATTGTTCCGCTAAGAGGATTAAATTTTTTGAAAAACTCATCTTAAATCCCTTCACATCAATCATGGCCGTCCAATTGAACACAAATCGTGTGGCGTTCGCCACACTAGCTTAAGTCCCACATCGCCTGTTTCAGTATTTTTGTCCCCTAGCTACTACTATAAATATGTGTCCTTTCTTACACTTTAAAACACACACCAACTTGTAACAGTTGAGGAAGAGAATTGAGACTTAGATTTATTCTTGGTTTCTTCTCTTAGTTTAATATTTTTATTTCCTGCTGTTGCGCTGTCGGTGTCCGTACTCAAGATTTCTTTTATTAATTCAAGTTCTTTATTTTATTTTATTTTCTTTATTTTTATGTTTATTTTATTTATTTTATTTTTCTGTTTTTATTTAATGTCTTTATTTTTATTTATTTATTTTATGTCTTTATATTTAGTTATGTCTAGCTAAATTTAGCATTGCTAGGATGTGTAATTAGTAGCTAATAGGGGGTTCGGTAGTTAATTCGTGCGAGTAGTTTTCAACCACCAGTTTTAAATAATACGTTTTCAAATAATTTGTCACGACAGTGAGAATTGTTTTAAAGGCAATAAACCAACATTACGACAGTTGAGGTTTAGGCCGGATAGTTAAAACTGACCGTTAGTTCTAAAGTCCGCGACAACTATTTAGGATTGATGAGTTTTATATTGGTTTTCAAAGGTACTTAAATAGGTAAGTGAGCGCGTGAGAGCAGAGCATTTATTTTATCTAAGTATAACGCTAGTTAAGATTTGCGACAGCTGAGATTAGTGTTTTTAAATCAAATATAATTCTTGAAAACTGACGACTGTTTTATCTTCTTAAGCAGTTTTTAATTAAACGTTGATTATATTAATTAAAGTAAAATCAATAAAGCGACAGCGTGAGATTTCTACTAGATAGTAAAAACTGAACATTAGTTCTAGTTCGCAACGACAGTTGGGATTAGAGTTAATTAAATTATATTGTTTTTCAAAGAGTATTTTATTAGCGGGTGTGAGAACGAGAGTTAAGCACCACCTTTATATTATATAATGCTGATCAAGATTTGCGACAACTGAGATTAGTATTTTTAAATCAATATAGTTTCAGAAATTTAACAGTTTGTTTAGCACGAATTAAGTATTGAACCCTGTGAAGCAACTAATAGCACGTCCTAGCAGTATTTTATTTACATATTAAAAATCTAAAAAATATTTATTTCTCTTATTTTAATTATTCAATTATTCAAAACCCTTTAAATCATTAGCCTTAGATTTACAAAGCAACACTAGATAACAGTAGGTCGATTATTGGTCCTTTGGGTTCGATAATCTTTTAAAACTACGCGACACAACTGTATACTTGCAGTTAAGTTGATAAACACGCGATCAGAGGTACTCTTTTTCCTTCACTAGGATTTTTTCCCAATGGGTTTTCTCTAGTAAGGTTTTAACGAGGCATATCCTCGATGGACATCCAAGGGGGGGTGTTATGAATAATTTGGTGGATGTCCATTAAACATTGACCTGGCCCATTATATTGTCCTATAAATAGGACTTGTATTGTCATGTAAACAATCTCTATTCTTTCTCTCTTCTCTTCTTCTCTCCTCTATACTTATATATTATTACTCTTGCTTATATTTAATAACACGACGAACTTTAATATAAGCATCAAATTGTTTTTGGTCAATATATATATACCATAAATTTCCTATAACTCTATAATAATCATTTAATGTGAGACCAAAATTCTTGTTTTTAAAAAAAATTTAAGAAAAAAATAATAATAATATGCACTAACAGTGTCAATCAATCATAACCATATTTTTTGTTACATCATCCCACTTAACCCCACTTTCTTCATATGTCAGTGTAATATTAATTTACACTTACGGTGCATGTCCTCTAAACTCATACTCCCTCCGTCCCAAAATATAAGAGCTAGTTTGACTTATGCATGTATGTCAATGCACAATTTTGATCACTAATATCTTTAATTATCTATTAGTAAAAATTATAAAAACTTGATATTTTGAAAATACTCATCAAAACAAATCAAGTAAGATCTTATTTGCTAATATTTATATCTATATATTATTAAAAAAAATATGGTCAAAGTAAGATAAATGAATAGTGACATTTAATCAAATTAGCTCTTATATTTTGGGATGGAGGAGGTATTAAAATGAGGCTCTCATATAACCATCATTAAAAAAAAAAAAATGTAAAACCTAATGCAATTCAAAACTTATCGCTAAATTAAGTCACTAGGTGAGGAGTTTGGATAGTATACTATAGGTCTTGAGTTTGATCATCAGCTCATTGTAAACCAAAGAAAACTTATCGCTAAATTTTCTTTAAAATAAAAAACATTCCACATTAATTTCTTTATTAAATAAAAAAATCCTAACAGAATAGCGCAAATATAGGGATATATTCCGCCAATTATTTAATTGATTTTCAACTAATTTTCAAATCAATAAATAGAGTGAAGATATAGCGATCATAACCAAAGCTTCTCAAACCTAACCTGTGACAATGGGTAAAGAGGAAACAAACAGATTCCCAAACCTCGACTCCTTCTACTTTTCCGGCAAGCGAAATATCCCCGATGTCATTGATCTTTCCGATGAAGACGATGACGACGACATTAAAATAATCAATTTAATTCCCAACAATACCTATTTGGGAACACGTAAAAGAAACAGCAACTTTGAAGGAGAGTGTTCATATTCAAAAGGCGGGTGGTTTTTTTGCAAACTCTGTATGGATAATAAAACGATGGGGGACGCTTTCTACATCAATGGTTGCACCGACGCTTATTGCTCTGATTGTGTGGCGAAGTACATCCGTTCAAAACTTGACGATAACATTATTAACATTCGGTGTCCATCATTCTGGTGTGAATCAGGTACGTTAGAAACAGGGTTTTGCCGTTCGATTCTTCCAACTGAGGATTTTAAACGATGGGATAAGGCGGTGTGCGAGGTTTTGTTCAATATTACGGAGAAATTCTATTGTCCCTTTGTAGACTGTTCTGCTCTTTTGATCAATGATGGAACGGAGCCTGTTAGGAATTTAGAATGTCCTAATTGTAATAGGATGCTCTGTGGACTGTGTAAGGTTCGATCTCATGAAGGATTCGGATGCAGCGAGTTCGAGAAACTGAAGAGGGACGATAAGGGGAAAGCTGTTATACTGGCTAACATTGCGGAAGATATGAGGTGGAGACAATGTCCCAAGTGCAGTGAGTATGTTGCCAAATCTGGGGGCTGCAACATCATGACATGCAGGTTTCTTTCTAGTTAATTTTTACTTTTTAGTTTTTTGTTTTTTGTTTTTTTTTTATGTTTTTTCTTTTTTAGTGATCTTTGCGAAATTATAATATTACACACCATCAATTACTTGCAAATAAATAACCTTTTATGCATTATTCACATGCTTATCAAGATAGGATTCGTTTGGAATAGTTTACTTTTGAGTTTTTATGATAAACAACTTTTCAATGTTAATTTATAAATTCTCCCCAACAAAAACTATATTTTTTTAAGGCATTTTTTTTCATAAACTATCTTGAGAAATTTACAATAATACATAAAAATTTATTTATTTAAGTAAACTGTTTTGCAAAATCTCAAAATTAAACTATTTCAAACAGGCCCATAGTTTATGGAAAAAGAAAAAATTGCTTTTGAAGATCCAATTTTTGTTAGTAAAAATTTATTATTTGCATAACTTTTTATAAGTTAAAAACAAAAACAAAGTTTAATATACTTTCAATTATTTAGTCATTCAATCATGAAAAGTGCCATTAGTTGAACTATTCTTTGTGGAAGAGTTCAAATTGATCTATAGTGGTGACATTTTTTCAATTTTAGAGATGATCAAATACATATAAAAACTTGTAGGTAGTTATTACAAGGTGGACTTTGACTTTTTCAAGGGTAACTCTCCCCTTAGACAAGGTTCAATTTTGGATTGTAGATGGGTGGTTTAATGTCCCTACAATCTCTGTATTATTTTATTTTTATTTTTTATATTTACCCTTTTGCTTAAAAAAGAAAAAAGACAAGGTTTAATCCTGAATTAAAAGTGAATGCAATATTGGAATTAGAGGTCTATGCAACCCTTACTTTTGTGAAGGCTAAATCTCACCTTTATTGTTGGAGTGAGTCTAACTCTCACCTTTTCTTAAAATATGTTTTTATTAGCAAAAATATTATTCAAACAACTACTTATTTTCTAACAATTATACAACAACTATACACATTTAGTTTTTTTAAAAAATACTTTTTGTATGCTTCAAATTCCGTGAATTCTAAAAAAACTGTTCTACCCAATTGCCCGACCCAACCCACTTTTTTGGATTGGATTGGGTGGGTTTGACCGGGTTGACCGGATTTGCCCAATCTATGTACACCCCTACTATACATTGTCATATTTTTGTCAAAAAATAACACATCTATTCGACACAAAAAACAAAAAATAACACATCTATTTTGTTAGCAACACATTTCCTTCTTACCTTCGCCCTTATAAATTAAATAATACTCAAGTACAAACTCAATCAATTAATTCATTAACTAAAGAATGTTGCTCAAAAAGATTCTGAGGTGAGTTAAGTCTCAAATTGCTTAGAAAAGTGAAAGTTGAATACTTTATAAATGAGATGATTAATTAACTTAATGCCTCAAAATTGAGTTAAGATGCAGCATTCAATTTACTTGTAAAATTTTTCTTATCCCAATATAAATGATTCCCGATTGTCCTCTCACACCCAACAAAAAATAGGCATAAACAAAACTTGATATTTAGGGTTGGAATGATAAAGCAGGGATTGTCTGTTCAATTTATTGACATGTCATTTTAAAAACAAATCCAGTATTCAGTTCCGTGTTTCCGTTCACTATTCCACAAACAAATTTTTTCTTTCCCTTTACCAGTTCATTATTATTTTTTGTTGGTATTTATAGGCCTTGAATTGATCTTGTTCGATTTTTGGGGCGAGTACTATTTGTATTTTTCCTACTAATGTGGGTTTAATACCTCTTATACTAAATCCATTTTTTCTGTAATAATATACTAATTGCTGTTAAAAAAAAAATCAGTTCATTATTAATTTGATTATACATTTAAATTGTATTCTTAATCTGCAGGTGTAATTGTAGATTTTGTTACACATGTGGATGTGTCCACCCTACTGGCATGTGCAACTGTTTCAAGAGAAATTTCAATTATCTGCATAAATTCTCGGATCGTATTCGCCCGAGAGTTTTTGCAGGTAGAGTTTCCACTAGTAAAAGTTTTCCAAATAGGAAATTTATCCATCTGGATTGACCACTGAAAAATGTTATATATCCAGAGTTATCACAGATGAATTTTTTCACTAGTTGACATTTACTAGTATATTTTTAAACTATATTTTTTTAATTTTTTTTAGTTGAAATTAGACTGCATTCTATTATTCAGAAATCTTGACATTTGGAAATTGACATTTATATTTTTAAACGATATTTTTTAATTTTTTTTATAGTTGATATTTCACTGCGTTCTTTTTTTTTTTTTTTTTTCTTCACGTAATCTAGTGGTTAGAAATTCCACCCTTAAAGTGAATAAGTGGGATGACCAAGATTCGAACTCCAACCCCATGAAAACATATCCCGTCAATTTAACTAAGCTCACGAAACATTACACTGCATTATATTATTCAGAAATTGATACATTTATTTTTGCTAAATATGATGACTTAGTAATTTAGTTTGTAAATTGGTGTTGTATTTTTATACCAAAAAATATCTAGTATAGTACTTTAATTAGATGTCCAGAATAATTAAATAGGGATGGGATTTTCTGAAATTAAGATGGAATTTTGTGATGGAAATGATTTCTGTCCTGAAAATAATTAAATAGGGAGGAGGAGTTGTTAGGGGTTGTTAGAGGAATGTAGGGTTTTATTTCATTATATTGTTTTGCAGACTCACTTTTCGGGTAAGTCGCCATGACAGTTTGATTCAGTCAGGGGATTACTCTGTTCGCGGCATTTATCAGTTCTTAACTTTTCCAAAGTTTGTTATTTTGGATACAGTAGATGACTTAATTTGACTTAATTTGGCATAAATAGGTTCCTTCGAAGGTTTTTAATTTTTGCTTGGAGAATCTTTCGAGACAGATTGTCACAAAAGCAAATTTGATGTCCCGCGACATTATCCCTCCAGTTGACCATTATTGTGTGTCCAGTTCTAGAGGTGTTGAATCATCATCACTTGTTTGTTTCTTGTAGCACATTTGGCTCTCTATGGTCGTCAGTTAAGTCTGAAATCTGGCACGCAGTGAACACAATGCTGCACAAGATGCTATAGCACACGTTGCAGCAAGACAGTCGCAGAACACAGTAAATAAATAAAAAATTGCAGAATAATAAATAAGACAGGTAATTGTTAACCCAGTTCAGTGCAACGTCACCTACTCTGGGGGATACCAATCCAGGAATGAATCCACTATAATAGCTCTCGTTCAAAGCCCTCGACCAACACCCGGTACTTGACTTATCACCTAGACACTACCCGTGCAATCCTACCTAAGAACCTCTTAGATAATGAGACCCCGTCCCAAATTCCCTCTAACAACACATACCATGTTGCTGTCAATAATAATAATCAGGATGGAGACACTCTCCTAAAAACTAGACCACACTCTTGCTTAAAAGCTTATGAGTGAATCACACACACTAACTCCGTGCTTCAAAGCTTAGGAGTAGTTTACAATTAACAACCAAAACACAGTCCTAAACTTGCATCAAAGTGACACAAGAAAGGCTGACAAAAGACACAAACTCTAAACCCTAAAAACTCACACTTTGTAAAGAACACGGTTTAGAATACATGAGAATAATAGCTTGAGGCTTCACATATTTATAGTCTTCAATTGTCTTGATGTCCAAGTTAGGTCTTCAGACAAATACAGCTGTAGGAATTGTGGCCAACCCTAAATTATTTCCAGAAATATAATTCATGTTGTACCAAACAAAAAAAACGCCAAAAATATAATATAATTATATTTTTGTTTTAAATAACATTCCTTCAACCGACTTCAATAAATCTTGCTGAGCAAGGCTCGTTTTGCCCAGACGCACGTGCTTGAATATATAATTGAAGCAAATCTTGACTCAGATTTGAAATAAAAATTCTGCACGAAAACAGAGCTTCAGTATGCTGTACTATAATGCTACAGCACCTCAGTCCAGCATCTGGCTGGTTGGCTTTTGCAAAATGTAGCCAATCAAAACACCAACAAAGTCTTGGATTGATTTTCCATCGGCATATCCACATAATCTAGCAGACCACTTTATTCATTTTATTTACTCAATAGGTGGTTTGAAAGCGCGAAGCTCCTTTCTGCAAGTCATTTGGCTGCTTTGTGTTTGGTTCGTGTAGACTGAACGAAATCATATATTATTCAAAAATTCTGAGAAATTCATTCATCAGATGTTGGATAAAGTTAACTCTATTCCTTTTAGTGGGTGAAGGCAAATAATGTCAATTCTGTCTTAAACTACGTACCACATTTGATGGTTGAGTCTGTTTACTTGTTTGGGCATTGGCTAATTTGAAATTATTGTCGTATTGTTTAGTGTGAAATTTGAAAATCCAAGGTAACAAATATGTCTTGGTTGAACTCTTGTAAATTTTATTGCTTTTATTTATACGCCGTGTGCTAAAGGGACTACTCTGTTGGTGTTAATATATTTCATTTTTGCTTGTTAAAAAAAAATCTATCCTCAACATTTAAGTAAAAAACATATTTACTTTTTAGATAGAATTCGCAAATTTGGGACAAGTTATCTATTTACGTTCCATATTTGAGACAATTGTGACGGAAATATTTCAAGAGTCGAGATCTGTTGACACCAAATTCTATCCATCCTTTTTTTCATCTAAACGGCTGACATTTATTCATTTAGTTGTTCGGGTGAAGACACCTTAGTGGATAAAAGAAATCACGTCACTTCTTCTTCCTTTTCCTGAACTCACGGCTATGGCGCTTTTATTTTTGCAAAAAAAGTTACATCGTAAAATTGCTCTCTTATTTTCTATTTGTCCAGAAGGGAATAGCTTTAGAGTGTGTTTGGATGAGGGATTCTAGAAATTCAAGGGATTTTAAATACTAGACAATTCAATTGATTCAATTGAATTCCCTTGATTTTCAAATTCCAGTGTTTGGATAAAGTGTTCAAATTCCATCAATTTTAAAATTCTTTGTTTGGATAATGTAATTGAATTTCCTTTATTTAATTTTATTTATTTTAATAAAATCGACCCAAAACCCAAAAATTGGCCAAAAAACCGAAAAAATTGGCGGAAAAACCTAAAATCGGTCAAAAATCATAAATCGGCTGAAAAACCTAAAATCGCCAAAAGCCCTAAAATCGACTATAAACTCTAAAATCGGTTGAAAACCCAAAAAATTAATTGAAAACCCAAAAATCGACCCTAAACCCAAAAAATTGGCCGAAAAACCTTAAATCGGCAAAAAACCCTAAAATCGACTATAAACCCTAAAATCGACCGAAAAACGAAAAATCGACCTAAAAACCCAAAAATCGACTATAAACCCTAATATCGGCCGAAAAATGTGTTTATAGTCGAGTTTAGGTTTTTCGGCCGATTTTGGGGTTTATAGCCGATTTCAGGATTTTTTGTCGATTTTAGGTTTTCGGACGAGGTTTTTGGGTTTAGGGATGATTTTAGATTCTTCGGCCGATTTTTTGGATGTTGGCCGATTTTGGGTTGTCGGTCGATTTTTGGTTTTTCGGACGATTTTTTGGGTTTTCGGCCGATTTTAGGGTTTATAGTCGATTTTTGGAATTTTAGCCGATTTTAGGTTTTTCTGCAGATTTTTCGGGTTGCCGGCCGATTTTAGGGCTTATAGTCGATTTTTTGGATTTTGGCCGATTTTAGGTTTTCGGCCGATTTTTTGGGTTTTCGGTCGATTTTTGGTTTTTCGGCCGATTTTTTGAGTTTTCAGCCGATTTTAGGGTTTATAGTCGATTTTGGAATTTTGCCCGATTTTAGGTTTTTTCTGCCGATTTTTTGGATTTTCGGCCGAATTAGCGTTTATCGTCGATTTTAGGTTTTTCGGCTAATTTTAGGTTTTACGATCAACTAGTAATTTTTAAAAGTGTATAGAGAAGAAGGAATTTCAAATTCTTTGATTTTAGGTGTCATTTTGAAATACTCTAAATTTAACTTGAACAAAATACTTCATAAATTTCTATCATTTTGAAAATTCTTCAAATTTTCATTCAAACAATGGAATTCACCTCAAATCATTAAAATTTCCTCGAAACATTATTTTACCTCAAAAAATTCCCCCATTCAAACACACTCTTAATTATGTTTCCAGCAATTTTAAAGCATTACCAAACTTCACTTTGTTATTATCAATTTTCTCTATCGATCGACTTCCCGCTTTAAAATAGCAATTTTCTCCATCTATTTTATATGATTAGTTTTCCCTTCATGTCTATTTTATATGATTAATTTTCTCCAAATTTAATACAGATCAATATTATAATGTGGACAAGTATGAGTTATCATTCTAAAAGGTTTTGAACGGCGGCGAGAGTACAATATAAGAGACACCCCATTTTAGTTATGGTGTGATTGATTGTTAGCCACTAGATTAAAAAAATAGATGGACAAGATTTGGTGTCAACAAATTCGTTGATACTTGGTGTCAATAGATCTGACTCATATTGAATTACACTCTACTTCATTCTTATGTTAAAATATACACTTTAGTTCATTTTAGTAAAAATAAATATTTTTGTCATAACAATCAACTTTGAAATCAAAATTTTATGTCAAAATAATTATTAGTCATCATTTAAGAAATTAATTTTCATTTTTTTGAAAATTTTATTATTAATTATATGATTTTAGGATATAGAATTCAAAGTAAAGTATTTTTTAAAATTTTCTTTAGTAATTTATTTAAATAGTTTATTTTGTATAGTTTCATGTTTATGACAATATTTTGAATTACATGTTAATGATGTGAATAAAAAATATGAAAACATATGTATTATAAGTTTTATTATATTAAAATGAATTGTTTATTAAAGGAGAAAAACGTAGGTTTTAATATAAGGTGGAGAAGAATAAAATTCAAGCTTCTTTTGTATAGTTTCATGTTTATGACAATGTTTTGAATTACATGTTAATGATGTGAATAAAAAATATGAAAACATATGTATTACAAGTTTTATTATATTAAAACAAATTGTTTATTAAAGGAGAAAAATGTATGTTTTAATATAAGGTGGAGAAGAATGAAATAAAAGCTTCTTTCGAAGGACGGAGTGCAATTTTCTCCAATAAGTTTTGTATTAGACGGGAGGGGGGTGTATATTCAAACATCAGTCATTCCACTTATCTACTTTAAGGGTGAAATTTCATGCCACTGGACTTCTTAACAAAAAAAATATATACATGTGACTATATAATCTTTTGTTAACTCTTTTGACCCATTGAATTTTACTTTTTGCACCCCCGGCTAACACGAACGCCCCCGATATTCCGAAAATACCCCATCACTCTTTAGGAAGCGAGTGTACAAATTATAAAATCTAAAACACCGTTGTTCGCTTGCTATGGCGCGAGCTAGGGCGTTCGCTTTCTAAGCAGCGAACCTGTCGGCAGTAAAAAAAATAACCCTCCATGCAGTCAAACCTGACTTCCATGTGACCAAATCTGATTGGTCATGTGGAGGCTGTGATGTGACTTCAGCCAATTACAATGAAGCTGAATTACTATAAAAAGGGGGGACCATGGAGTGAAAATTCACACCAAAATCACTCTCATATCATCCTCCCCCTTTCTGTCATTCTTCTTCTTCTTTTTTTTTTTTGTGTTTTAATTTTTATTTTTAAGTGTTGTTAGTTTGGTGTAAAAAGCAGCATAGTGCGTTGTCGATTAGTTATACCATTCTTATCGGTGTTATTTTTTCACCATGGTTGAGAATGATATTCTAATCGACATTGGACTTTTGTGTCTAAATTAATTAGGAATGTTATAACTAATCAAAATGGAGTCGAGTAAAGAAGCAAAGGCCCGACGGGCCAAATAAAGGAGAATGTATCAGTATCGAGAAAGTGGTTGCCTTTGGTGTCCAAGATCTTCCGTTCGAACAACCTCAGCTGATATTATTTGACACCGGAACAACATCACCCTTTTCATTACCAAGTTGCCAATGCATCCTTTTTGCTCTTTACGAACTTATAATTTTTTTTTATGTAATTTTTTTGTCTGCTATGATGTAATTTTTTTCTTTTAAGATGTAATTATCATCGTTTTAATTAATTAATATTAATGAAATAAATTTTGATGTGTATGTCTTTCTGCAGTTTTTTTCACTGTTGTTCTCGTTCGCTTCCTAGACAGCGAACGTGTAAAATTTGTAGACACGGTCGCTTGCTAGGATGCGAGCACATAAATTAAACAATAAATAATTAGTAAATTAAACAATAAACTTCTGATTAATTAAAATTGAAAATTAACAAGAAAAACGTTAAAATTAAATGAACAAGAAAAACATTAAACATAACCATAAATTTAAGTTAATTAAAAACCAATACATTAAAAATCATCGGCTAAAAACTCACAAAAAAAAATAAAATCATCGGCTAAATTAATTGTTTCAACTTCACCATCTCCGGGACCAACCATGGTTGCCAAAATATCTTGACGGATCTAACCAAATTAAGGTCTAGCTCGATCGGTCCCTTCGTCATGAACTGAGAAAAAATAGAGATCATTGATCTGACATCTTCGTTGTTGTGAAGTTTCATCTTGGTGAAGAACACCTTTCCATCTAAGCGAACCGATAGACGACGATAAACTACTTCTGTCACCCTTCTTTGATTCGGTCCGTGGAGACGGCAATTGACTTCGGTCAGTTGATTCTTCAAATCAGCTAGTGTAACATCAACATTGATTCTGAACAGATTCGGATTGCCCTGATTGTAGTAAACGACATCTAGGTGGGAGTTAGGTGTAAAATCTATATTCTTCATTTTCACATATTGAGTAATTACTGAAACCCCAAATACACTTATTTATACTAGCCTTAAAAAAAATTCACCACACAATTGTCTGGTGCGTCCCTGGCCACACAGTCTTGAAAGTACAATATAAGTTTGCTATGTAGGAAGTGAACAAGGGGGGTGCTCGCCGTGTAGTAGGCGAGTATGGGATTTGTTCCTTGTTCAGTAAGCGAGTAATGGGAGAGGGTTACTTGTTGTGTAGTAAGCGAGTAAGAGGTTGCTCGCTTACTACACAGCGAGACATGATAGTAACATTACAAGATGTATCTTTCTGATACACCAACCATGTTTGTTTGTGAGCAATACCAAACATATTTCTTGCGTTACAAGTAAGTAAATAATTCAACACAAGTAAACACAAATTTATCAAAATATTCAATGCAATAAAATCCAAAATGATTAGTAACATAACCAAAATTTGTTATCGAAATTATAAACTAAAATAAACATGTCTTAATATTTTTATTACATAACCAAAACAAGCATAACAACTAACGCTAAATACTCTCAGCAACATCAACATCAGCAACAATAACAACCTCTTACTCAGGCAACAGAACAGGGTAACCAACAGGGAATGGTGTGATGTGCGGATGAGAGATATCGTAGTACTATCTGATGTATCTGGGAGCAGTGTTTGAAGAATGGGTAGCACGACTACCAAGCATGCTGGGAGTCAGGACACGATCCATGTGCTAGAGCTAGTGCTGATCAATCTATGCCATTGTGGTCAATGGATTAGCAGCGGCGTGCGGATGGCGCGAAATGGTCTCGATGTACCCAAAATGCCGTAATACACGCTCGGGCAGATACCTCACCCTGATAGGTCCACACCTAATCCAACCGGAGTACAAAGCGATATCCTCAAATGACCAAACATCCCGGTGGTCTTCGTACGGAGTCCATGTGGTGTCATGCGGAAGCAACCAACCCATCATCTTCCGCATTGCCAGCTGATTTGTCTGCCCTTTTGTCAGCTCATATTTGCAAGCACTGGACATTTCCTCCACATAGCACTTCGACTTCGTACCGCCAATATCCTCAAAGTGGTTGTAGACCCAAGCCTGAAAAAAAAAAAATACAATATTTACATAAAGTTTAAAAAAGGTTAAATAAAGGTATAAAAATTTGTAAGTATGTCATGTAAATAGCGTAAAGGTTACATGGAACAGTCTCATGTATCCAGCCACATTTTACAGTCGGGGACAACTGCGTTTCTTAACTCCCGGTATAGGAACGCCAGTGCAACAGTGCCCCATAAATAATTATCAACCCGATCTAAATCAAAGAAGAACTTTAGGTATGTGAGGTCCAAATAGTTCTTGGCCTTGTTGGAGAAGATGGTGGTACCAACAAATAATAGCAGGAACGCTCTCAGTAAGTAACCTCTGTACCTCTCAAATGTATCTGTGTTTCCGTCGGTCACAGCTCGGTTGACAACCTTCACATAGTCTCTAATTAATCTCCTCAAATAAAGAAACCTCGCATGTGCTCCTTTGGTGATCTTAACCTCGGTCTCAACATCATTTTGAGTTGACCCTAGTTATTCCATCATCATCTTAATACCTTCAGCCTTTGTCGTGATACTTGCATGATCCAACAACTGTCCCTGAATAGGGAGACACAGAAGACAACACATGTCATCCAGCGTGACTGTCATCTGCCCATTTGGCATATGGAAGGTGTTAGTCTCCCCATGCCACCTCTCAACAAAAGTAGTCAGCAAACCCGGATCAAGAAATGAGAACCCTGTCTGTGCCAGCCCATACATTCTAGTGGCTTTAAGGGCTTCATCCCACCATTTCAACCCATCAACTTCAATATTATCATGCCAGCCACGTTCACCTACTGCATAGCGAACAATAGCAGACGAACCCAAAAAAAATTCAAATAAACTCAAAAATAGTTAAAACAAAAGCAACTGAAGGCTTACCTTTTGTTTGAATTTTGTTAAGGGTTTTGAAAAATTTGACGTTTTTCAAAAACTGGTGGAATGGGGTGGAAATCAATATATACAAGAAACGTTCGCCTCCTAGACGGTGATTCCATTTTAAAACGTATCTCGCATCCAAGACGGCGAGTGTGTCCCATCTCTGGGGGGTGGGTCAAATTTAATGTGACTGAAATATTAACACTCGCTTTCTGAGACGCGAATGTGGTACTCGCTCTCTAGATAGCGAGAGGGGTAGTTATGTCATTTTAGAGGGTGGCTGAGACTTTTTAGGGAGTACAAAAAGAAAAATCACATTTATTAACTGTAAGAAAGTTCACTGTTTGCTAATAGGATGCACAACTGGGCTTCCCAAATTGCATAACTAATTCATACCTCCATACAAAAAATCAGACGAAGTAACAAATTAAATTTAGTTTTTTTTTTAAAAAAAATTATTTTATTTTTGAACAAGTCAAAATGAAATATATATTATAAAAATAAAATTAAAAGATCTCCTCAGCACAAGATGTATCGAGGTAAATTAATTAAAATTTATTTTATTATTACTAGTATGGTAACAAAATCAACAATTTGTACGTTTCGATTTGCCGCAACTGCGATCGGGAGAGGATTGAAATCACTTGATATCAAAACTGACTCTCGAATCAGATTAGACGGTTCAGTAGGCCGGATACTGACGGTGAATGAAAAAGAATAAAAAATCAACAATTTGTTGATACTAGTTTGGTAAAAAAAAAAAAAAATCAACAATTTGTAGTAAAAATAATAAAAACCGAGAATTGATAATTTATATTTTTATTAAAAATTTATTAAAATTGATAATTTATATCTTTATTAAAAATTATTACTTGAATCAACGATTTTTATCAGAATAATCCACACTTTTGACATGTGTCTTATAAAAAAAAAACACTTTTGACATGTGTGAGTGTGACGTGATGGTCAACATTGTTCAATTTAAAAAAAGAAATAGATCAACGATTTATTTAATTTTTTTAATTTGAAAAATATTTGATTCTCTTAAAAACGAGTGATTCTCTTAAGTGGTTTTTTTTTTTTTGAATTAGTGATTCTCTTTAGTGTTAAAATGAGTAATATCTAATCAAAATTGTCAACAAAAAACTTTGGGTAAAAAAGATTTGGTGTTAGTTTATTTTATTTTGTAAGCTTGATTATAGTTATGGCTGTTATGCACACATTGTGTTTAACTTTATTTTCGTCTTAAAAAAAAAAAATCAACAAAAAAAAATGTAAAATTAAAACAAACAAAAAGTAAGGGACTGAGGTTGATTTTTCAAAAAAAAAAAAAACAAAAATTTATAGATGTTGTTAGTGGGAGAAGTTATTATACATAAGTGTAATCCTTATGCATGGTACATAAGTCAATAACATCCATTAGATTGAGCATCCACATGTAATAATCCTAGCCAATCTCAACTCACACACTCACACCTAATCTCACACCCCCCAAATTTCTCACGTACCCCCCAAATTACTCGCGCACCCCCAAATTTCTCGTGCACCCCCCAAATTTCACATGCACCCCCAATTTCTCGCGCACCCCCAAATTTCTAGCGCACCCCCCAAAATTTTTCACGCACCCCCAGATGACTTGTGCGCCCAATTTTTTTTAACCCCCCATATTTCAAGCCTAAACCATTTTGCTGTGGGAATGGTTTCAAAAATATACACTCCAAAACCATTAAGTGCATAAGATGGTTTTGAAGTACAACCTATAATTAGAATCATAATTGTTTTTTTTTTGTACAATTATAATCATTATTTAAAACCAGTTAAATGGTTTCAGATAGTTATACACTAAAACCATTTGTATTGTAAAATGGTTTTATGTGTGTTTTTATGGTTTCAAAAATTCTGGAAACCATTATGCTGGTTAAATGGTTTCAGATAGTTATACACTGAAACCATTTGTATTGTAAAATGGTTTTATGTGTGTTTTTATGGTTTTAAAAATTCTGGAAACCATTATGTTGGTTAAATGGTTTCAGATAGTTATACACTGAAACCATTTGTATTGTAAAATGGTTTTATGTGTGTTTATATGGTTTTAAAAATTCCGGAAACCATTATGTTGGTTAAATGGTTTCAAATCACAATTATTGTTTGTATTCTAATTATAGGGTTGTACTCTAAAACCATCTTATACACTTAATGGTTTTGGAGTGCATATCTCTGAAACCATTCCCACAACAAAATGGTTTAGGCTAGAAATGTGGAGGGGACAAAAAAAATAAAATTGGGGGGAAAAAGTCATATTGGGGGTGTGCGAGAAATTTTGGGGGTGCATGAGAAATTTGGGGGTGCATGAGAAATTTGGGGGGTGCACAAGTAATTTGGGGGGGTGCATGAGAAATTTGGGGGTGTGCTAGTAATTTGGGGGGTGCACTAAGTAACTTATGCATGGTGCATAAGAATAGCTTATGTATAATAACCAATCCCGTTGTTAGTATTATCCCTTAATTTTCTCAAATTTCACTTTAGACTTTGGAAGATTCAAAGATTCAAATAAAAATTAATTCATAAAAAATTAAAAAAAAAACAGAATCAATGCTTGATTTAGATTTACATTAAAAAAAATCAGGATTCATGGATTTTTTGTTTTTGACGATCCACTCCACAGAAAGAAAGAAAAAAAGATTTAGTTTCAGATTCTGCTCACTATTGAATCCAATCAAATAAATAATAAATAAATCCATAATATAGGTGTTTATGCAAAGTCACAAGAAACAAAAACACAACACACCCAATTTGCAATGGGTCAAAAGAAAAGGAGTAACAGAGTTCCATATTTCAATGGCATGAAGTTCCTCAATTTCATTCATAATACCCCTTCCAAAAAACGTAGAAGAAACCACAACTTTGATCACTTTCAAAAGGCAGAGTCTTCAAATTCAAAAGATAGGCAGTTTTTTTGTGAAATCTGCACAGAAACTACATCAACAAGGGACGCTTTCTACCTCAGCGGTTGCTCTCATTCTTATTGCTCCGATTGTGTTGCTGTGTATATCCGTTACAAACTTGACCTTAACATTATTGACATTAACTGTCCTGTCCCCGAGTGCTGCGGTTCTTTACAAGCGGAGTTCTGCCGTTCAATTCTTCCTCGCGAGGTTTTTGAACGGTGGGACAAGGCCTTGTGCGAGGTTTTGTCCAATATTAAGGAGAAATTCTATTGTCCCTTTGCAGATTGTTCCGCTCTATTGATCAATGACGGAACTGAGGCTGTTAGTAAATTAGAATGTCCAAATTGTAATAGGATGATTTGTGCACAATGTAAGGTTCGATGGCATGATGGAATCGAATGCAGCGAGTTCAATAAACTGAACCGAGATGATAAGGCGAAAGATGTTATGCTGACTAACATTGCAAAAGATATGAGGTGGAGGCAATGTCCAAAGTGCAGAGTTTATGTTGCCAAATCTAAGAGCTGCAACGTCATGACATGCAGGTTTCTTTCTTGACATTAGTTAAAAAAAAATTTCTTGTTTTGTGATTTCAAGAATTTATGACATTACACACACAATTAGGTAAACATTCGACTAGTAAAAAAATTTGGTCTGACTTTGTTTACCTCACGATTGAACTATGCATAATCAGGGTCTATTCTCCTGATCACATAGGGTTAAAAAAAATGACACTCTTAAAATGTGTTATTAATAATGTTAACATATTGTTTCCTTGCGTTTTTTCCCAATTGGTGGGAATAAATGTACCATGGATGATAGACAATACTAGGGTTAAAATAATAGAGATCAAACCATCTCCAATGGTGAGTACCTATTTTTTAAGAATTAGTATTTAATAGGTACTCTCATTAGAGCAAAATGCAAATGAGTACTAGTTCTCATATAAGCATCGGTACCTATTCTATTTTGGTGGGACCCATTTATAAAGATATATAGTTATTGGTGAGATGTGTTATTGATGAGACCCTTTTAGAACTTTTTAAGAGGTGTTGGGTTGAAGGGATTGAGTGCTTATTAGATACTACTATTAAAAAATAATAAATAAATGATGTGTACACGTGAGACTCATTTAGGTACCAAAATATGGAGAGCTCCATTGTGGATGCTCTCACATGTTCAATTTTCGACTAACAAAATAATAACTTATGTTTAACATTTAAAAAATAAGGAAAATAGTTAAGCTTATTAATAAGGAAATTATGTCTTGGAACTTGTGCATTCAACACCTTAAAAATATAAAAAAGTTATTATACTTTACCAGCATTAACTTTATATTTTATTTCTATTTTTAATATGTTTAACAAGTGTTCGGACGGAGACACTATTTAGCATGACCAAAAAATAAAGCTAGATGTCCGTTTTCCCTTTTTCCGTTCACTTTTTACCACTTCATTATTAATTTGATTGTATATTTAAATAAATCATATTCTTAAACTGTAGGTGTCTTTGTAAATTTTGTTACAAATGTGGAAGTGTCTTCTCTACCGGCAAGTGCATTTGTTATAAGAGGAATTTCATTTACTCGATTCATCGAACTTTCCCAAATGAGATCTCCATCGTTTGGCCTCAAGAACTGAATGATATTCTAGAAAGTTATCGCGAGTGAATTTTTCACTGATTGAACTTTCCCCTATTAGAAATTATATATATATATATATATATATATATATATATATATATATATATATATATATATCCGACTTAACAATAGAAATATCTTTGGTACACATCTTATATGGATGTGTATCGGTACATTGAATGCATGTTTTGTTTCTTTATTTATTTTTAGATTAAGATTTTATTTCTTTATTAAGTTTTTTATATTAAACATTAAAGACAACTTTATAATATTTGCAAATATATCTTTCACACAAATATAATCATACACAAATAAATCAAGCCTCACCAAATCTTTCAATTTATGATTTTAACTTGTTTTTTTAAGCAAACATGTTTTTTTAAAGAAGATTCAAATATTTTAATATCTTTTATATTATAAGCTTGTATACACAAGCAAACCATAAACCCTAATTTGTTTTCTCTATTTTCCCTCCATTTTATCATACAATTTTTATTAAAAAATAATACAATTTTGTCTTGACTAGGATTCAAACCCACAACCCTTCAATGCAAAACAATATTTTCAACCACTATGGCAAGTATACCAATTGTGATTAAAATTATGTGCAATAATTGATAAGCACCATCAATTTTAAAAGTATATCATATCAAAATTATTGTTGACTATATTATTCATCACGAAATATTTTTATGTCTTTCCTGATCAATGATTTTTTTCTACCGAATCATAAATTTAGAGAATAATTATCATGTGAGATTTGGAAAGTAATATATATATATATATATATATATATATATATATATATATATATATATATATATATATATATATATATATATATATATGGGGTTTTCTAACTTAGACCCTAGTTAGGTCTAAGTTAGCAAGGTGCACCTTTTGAGTTGGACAAAAATACCCATTTTTTTTTTTTTGAAACAATAGAGCAATTGGGGGCATGTATGTAATTTGCATCATAAAATAGCGCGCCCCCCAAAATAGCGCGCCCCCCATGCAACAACAACAACTATTACATTTTTTAAATTTCTTCCAAATTTCGACCTCATTTTACTTGCGAATCGAACGCCGATTTCAAAAACTAATACCGGAAACCTTTGTAAAATTGAAAAACGATCAAAATCCATATAAGGAACGTCGAGTTTCGTTGAGTATTGAGGGAGATCGAACCGGGTCAAAAACCGGGTCGCGCGACCCGTTTCTGCATAAAACGGGTGGGGGGGACGATGAACAGTGCGCGTCGCCCACGCCCACTCTCACCGGAGGCGCGTGGGGGTGCGTGCGGCCTCAGGGCGGCTCTATGTTTTTTTATTTTTTCATAATAAAATAGTAGATAATATTCTGGAAATTTTGGTATATTGTATGAAATTTTTGGAGACATGAAACTATTTTTAGTTAATTAAATGATTAAAAAGGTAATTAAAAATATTATAATTCCATAAAAAATTTCCAAAATTTTATGTAAAGTACTATGAATTATTTAGAACCCTCTTGTGTACCTCACTCTCCCTAGTTCAAGTCATGAAATTATTTTCACAAATTCCGCTGATTATTTAAAACCATTTAACAAATAATAATAATAATTTCATAGATTTGTACTCTGAAACCAATTGTTTTTTTATTTGTTTCTAATAAAATATTAGATAATATTCTGGAACTTTTGGTATATTTTATGAAATTTTTGGAGACCTGAAACTATTTTTCGTTAATTAAATGAGATAAAACGGTAATTAAAAACTATTGTTTGCTTCTGAAACCATTTAGCTGGTACTATGGTTTCAGAGAGTTGTACTTTGAAACCATTTTACTGGTAGAATGGTTTCATTGAGTTGATTCTTAGTTATTTGCTTATGAAACCATTTAGCCGGTAGAATGGTTTCAGAGAGTTATATTCTGAAACCATTTTGCTGGTATAATGGTTTCAGTGAGTTGATTGAGTGGTGCGTGTTAAATTACAACACACAAGTAACGTACTTAGTACGATACACATAATTTAAAATGCAATAGAACATATAAATAACGAGATTAAGGAAGTGAAAAATTATGTTTATATATTACTATGAAACCATTTAGCTGGAAGAATGGTTTCAGAGAGTTATACTGTGAAACCATTCTAGCAGTAAAATGGTTTCAGAAGCAAACAATTAAGAATCAACTCCCCTGAAACCATTCTATCAGTGAAATGGTTTCAAAGTACAACGCTCTGAAACCATTGTACCAGCTAAATGGTTTCAGAATGGTTTCAGAAGCAAACAATTAAGAAATTACTCACTGAAACCATTCTACCAGTAAAATGGTTTCAGAGAGTTATACTGTGAAACCATTCTACCAGCTAAATGGTTTCACAGTATTATATAAAGATAATTAAAGGTAGTGAAAAATTGAGTTTTTTTTTTTGTGTCCAAATCAAACGAACCAAGTCTCTATTTGTAGACAAAAAAAAATTATGAATTTTGGTATAAAAATAAAAAAATAAAAAATTAATTTACAACGAAATAATTGAGTTTAAAGTATTAAATGAAAAAAAAACACGCCAACCACCCAGCAGTTGACACGTGTCCTGCTTTTTTTAAAATAAAAATTTCTCTCTCCAGGCGCAGATCTAGTGTGGTGCACGCGCTGGCTTATCATATAGCTGGATGATCTAGACTGTCTGATTGATCCGACAGCCATGATGAGATCATCTCTTGGCCGTCTGATGGAAATCAACGGTCTGTAACGGTGGTCCTGCGGTAGGCGCGCGACACTAGATCAGCGCCAATATTTTTTTTTTTTTTTTTTATAAAAAGAAAGGGTATTTTTGTCCAACTCAAAAGGTGCATCTTGCTAATTTAGACCCAACTGGGTCTAAATTAGCAGCCCCCTATATATATATATATATATATATATATATATATATATATATATATATATATATATATATATATATATATATATATATATATATATATATATATATATATATATATATATATATATTCTCATACTATAACACCTTCAACAATATTGAAATATATTAAAAAAAAACATCTTTCACATGTCTCATGTAACCTTGCTTATATCACTTTTTAAATTATTTATTATGCAGTTTATTAAATTGTAGTTTTTTAAAATTTGAAAAATAATTTTGTTAAAAAAAATAATGGAAGCAGAATTGATATTTTTTATAAATACCCTTTATTTTTACGTTAATGTATCCAAACATAAATCAATTCTGTTTAACTCACTTTTAACCAAAATCAAATCTATCAAACTCAATTCTGCTAAATCAATTTTTTTTGCAATACAACCAAACACAACCATAGTCATGTCACTAATCACATTCATTATTTTGATTTTAACATTGTAGATCTAATATTAACCGATGATCAATTGATACAATATGCACTAGCAGATATTGAGATGATGTTACATAGTTGTGGGAAGAGTTTAAAAGATTATCCTCCAATGCCTAGAGCAGACACATCATTAGTTCCTGATATACAAAATAGTTTAATACACGACGAATTGAATTATAACAAACAATCATTAGCTGAGGAACATGTTAGATTGATGTCAACTATGACTTCAGAGCAACGTAAAGTATATGACACAATCATGACAAGAGTTAACGAAAATAAACCTGGTGTGTTTTTTTTTATGGTTATGGAGGTACAAGGAAGACATTTATCTGGAGGGTCATGTCAGTCGCATTACGCTCAAAAGGTGAGATAGTTTTAACAGTTGCCTCAAGTGGGATCGCTGCATTGCTTATACCTGGCGGTAGAACAACACATTCAAGGTTTTGTATTCCTCTAAATGTTAACGAGTTTTCAACATGTACCATAGTTCCTAAAAGCCCTTTGGCGCTATTAATACAAAAAGTAAAACTCATTATATGGGATGAAGCACCAATAATGCACAAACACTGTTTCGAAACTGTTGATCGAACTTTAAAAGATATTTTCAAGTCTGTTGATGAAAAAAATAAACACATTCCTTTCGGTGGGAAAGTTGTTGTTTTTGGCAGAGATTTTAGACAAATTCTACCAGTAATACCCAAAGGTACAAGGCCATAAGTTGTTCATGCTACTATTAATTCTTCGGTTCTTTGGAATTTTTGTGAAGTTTTAACATTGAGTAAAAACATGAGGCTTCTTGGTGGTGCTTTGAGTGCAGACGTTGAACAAAGAAGATTGTTTTCTGAATGGGTTTTGGGTGTTGGCGATGAAGAAATTGGAGATGACAACGACGATGATTTAGAACTTGACATTCCATCAGATTTATTGATTCCAAATTCAGGTGATCCTCTTACTTCTATCGTTGAAAGCACATATCCCTAACTTTTACAAAACATGAACAATATAACGTGTTTCCAAAATGGAGCTATATTAGCTCCTAAAAATTCAATAGTCGACACAATAAATGATTATATGTTGGATTTAGTTCCTGGTGAAGAAAAAACATATTTGAGTTATGATACTCCACTCACACAAAATGTAGACGGTCAAACAGTGAATGATGTTCATACTCCCGAATTTTTGAACACGATTTTTACGTCGGGACTTCCAAATCACAAGTTGAGACTTAAAGTTGGAGTTCCAGTTATGCTATTAAGGGATTTGAATAAAAAATTAGGATTATGTAATATAACAAGACTTATTATTACAAGATTGGGAAAACTTGCTCTTGAAGGAAAAATTATTTCATGAAGTAATATTGGTGATCAGGTTTTCATACCTAGATTTTCTCTGACACCATCTGACGTAAGAATTCCTTTTAAATTTCAACGGAGACAATTTTCTTTAATGATTTATTTTGTGATGACTATTAATAAGAGACATAGACAATCTTTAAAGCATGTTGGGATATATCTTCCGTCGCCAGTGTT
This sequence comes from Trifolium pratense, assembly GCF_020283565.1. Lineage (NCBI taxonomy): Eukaryota > Viridiplantae > Streptophyta > Magnoliopsida > Fabales > Fabaceae > Trifolium > Trifolium pratense. Next base: position 63,341,325 of record NC_060060.1, on the reverse strand, counting down.
TTCACATGGTCAGCTGTATGTTGCGATTTCAAGAGTTACTTCTAGAGAAGGATTAAAATATTGATCATCGACGATGACGGCGAAGATACGACTAAGACTTCGAATGTGGTCTATAAGGAAGTTTTCCGTAATGTACCTTCCTTTGTATATATATTTATCCAAAATTATTGTTGAACTATCATTTAATGTTACTCAAAAATTTTCATATACCTTATATTATTGCAATTATTATATTGTAATTTATAATTACTTATCTTACAGCTAATTAGACTCGTGCACCGCGCGGGTTGATATTCTAGTTATTATAATATTCTATAAAATAATATGATCTTGGTTTTTTAGCAACATAGGACCTTTTTTTTTAAAGCGTGTGGTTTCAACAACTTATAATAATAATAATAATAATAATAATAATAATAATAATAATAATAATAATAATAATAATAATAATAATAATAATAATAATAATAATAATTATTATTATTATTACTATTATTATACAGTATTTAATATTATTATTTTATAAAGTTTAATACAGTATTATTTTTTTTGACTAATACAGTATTTATTTAGTTACCGATTAATCATTAATACATATAATTATCAAATTACATTTATTTTATTTTTTTTTGTTTTTTCGATTATAAAAAAAAAAATTACATTTATTTTTTTCCTACAAAAAGAAGAAAAAAACTTATAATTTTTAACATGTGTATATATTTTAGTGTAATATTGTTAATTTTTAGAGATTCGCAATATTTTATAGGGTTAAATAATTTTTTTGTTTCTGAAAAATTACTAAATTTATTTTTTCGTCTTCATAAAATAAATGTCATGTTTTCGTCCATACAAAATTTTTATGCATGCAATTTTACTCATTTGTTAATTATGATTTTGCAAATATGTATAGAGCATTATAAAAAGTTCGTGCAAAAATAAGGAGCTCAAAATTTGATTTTTAGGTCAAAATATTTGTTACCTTTATTTTGATATTTTGAATTTAGAAAATTTATATTTAATTCATCTCGTTTTAAAAAATACTAAAGTTTTGTAAAGGAATTTTTTATATTATTCTAGACATGCCTGAAAAGTTTAAGGAAAATTAAATTATTATAATTTTTAAAAAAATAAAAAAATCAACAAGGACTAAAATTTTGCAAGTAATAAAATTTTTATGAGGTTGAAAAATGGAATTTGAATTAATTATACAATTAGTCTATGTTTCTCATATTATAATTTGAATTAATAATATTTTGCAAGTAATAATATTATAATTTTTAGTTGGATATTTTCATATGATACTATGTTTCTCAACCACAATTAGTCTAACTAGGTGATATTGAAAGGTTTGATTGTCGAAATTTAAATTCATAAGTTATTGTTAATTAGTCCATTTAGGTGATATTGAACTAATTGATTGAAAGAAAAAAAATTGAATTCCTTATTGAAAGTAAGCATAATTACTTAGGTTTGCATATGAACTATGTTTTAAGTTGAAGAGTTTAATCTATAAATTTTGATTTCGTTAATCACAAACAACATAATTAGTTGAGACTTAATAATCATTATTTCATATGAGCTAGATTTCATATTCACAATCTAAGTAGTTGAGTTATCCGATTGTCGAAATTTGAATTCTTGAGTATTTTCTATTCCAATTTGGTCAAGTTCAACGGACTGATTGAGAATATTTGATCTCCTTAGTCCCTTTCAGTCAAGTTGGTTGAGACTTCACAATCCTTTCATAATAACTAGGTTTATTGAGTAATGGTTAGTCCAATAAATATGAGATTAATTTAATCGTTAGATTGTTGAAATTTAACTTTTTAAGTGTTTATCATTCCAATTATATTAAGTGAGATTAATTTAACTTGTTTAAAAAAGAAGAAGATTAATTTAACAATATTACATTAAAATATATATACATATTAAAAATTAAAAGTGTTTTGAAAAAAAAAAGTATTTTAATAATTATATGCATTAATGGTCAAACCGTAAATAAATATTAAAGTATTTAAACTAATAATATTAAAAAAAAAAATGAAAGGTAATAATATTGAAATATTAAAATCATTGTTAAATTCAATGATAATAATTTGCTAAAATCATTAGTTATTTTTTGGCTAAAATGCATTTTTGGCCCTCTAACTTTCAGAAACTTGCGATTTTAGTCCCTTAACTTTAAAAATAGCAGTTTTGGCCCCTTAATTTTAGCCCCTTTTGCAAAGCCTCAATTTTGACCAAATTAACACTTAGATGACAACTCACTTAGCTGAGTAAGACGCCATGTGTGTAATTGTTTAATTTTAAAATAAATAAAAAAGCACATGGTTAAAAATGAAATAAAACAATAAGAAAAGGCAATAAGCTTCTTATTTTTGGGTTTATCCGTCACTGTTCATATAGCACCAATCGCATCATTTATCCCCACTTTTGCCACCATATTTACCATCGTAAGGCACATAAAATTGATCCCCACTCCACCATTCTCATTCTTGGCTCTACGTCTACGTTTCTTTCATTCAGTTGTTATATTCCATAGCAATAACTCCATCCACTCTCAATTACATCAGGTTGAATATAAAAAACATAAGTTGTTAAAACATAATACTATGTTGTTTTTTGACGGAACATAAAATATCATATTAATTTATAGGATATTATAATAATAATAATAATAATATTAATAGTAATAGTAATAATAATAATAATATAATATTTGAATCTTGTTAAAACAAATATTAAACTAATAACTTAATAAGTTAGAAAGATTTGATGCATATTTGATTTATTATGCAACATGATTGAAGATTATATTTGTGTGAAAGATACATTTACAAATATTAAAAAGTAGTGTTTAATTTGTAACAAAAAAAAAAGTAGTATTTAATATAAAAAACTTAATAAAGAAAAAACATCTGATTTAAATGCGTGTCATTTGTTAACCACATCAGCGGTGTACCAGTACACATCCACATAAGATGTCTACCAAAATGCTCACCTTATTTTAATTCATGCCATTAAACTTGTGTCTCTTCGTATTTTGATAATTATTTTTATAGGAGTAGTTGATATTGCACTGTGTTCTAATATTCAGCAATTGATACATTTCTTTATGTTAAAGTATGAAGCCTTATTAAATTTAGTCTATAAATATGTTTAGTATTTTGTTTTGTTTATTTTTTTCCCATTATTTTTAGGTTACCACTGGAATAATTAAGGGTGAACACTCGTATATTCACATGTTATTTAAATATATATACTAGTACACAACTGATATGGATACATGGGCGATTATGCTGCCGGGCATGCCTGGCACATGTCTGGGCCGCCGCTCCCCCTCTCTTCTAACCCTATTTTGCTTTTCTTCTTCATCATCCACCAAGGAGGGGTGGTTTTTGGGTCAATTTTTGACCCAAAATCACCCCTCTAAGTTGTTTTTCTATTTTCTTTCCATTTAAATAAGTGATTTCACATAAATTAAGTTTTTTAGTTTTGTTTTTCTTGTTTTGTGATTTCGTCGTCTGAGTGCGGCGCTTTGTTGGTGGTCGTCATTGTTACGGCGTTTGTTTGTCCGTCTTGTTGCGGTGTTCGTTTGGTTCATTTTGAAAGGTAGATTTCAATCAATTGCAGATTCGATCAATGATTTGGGCATCATCGTTGCAGATCCGGAAGCATGGACATTCTGGTGACTTTTATCATATTATATTATTTGTAGGCATATTGCAATTGCCGTTGTATGCTATTAACATGGATGCTGTGAGATTGTTTGCAGTTTCATCCTTTTTGTTTTTAGCTATGTTGAATTTGTATTTGCATGTGATGTACTGCATCAATTATTGGAATGAATGAATATCCTTATTTTGAGTAAAAAAAAATAATAAGAAACAAAAAAAAAAAAGACATCTCGTAAAGGTACCGTATGAGGCATATTTAGTATCTTATGTTTATTTTATGTTTCAATTCGGTCCCTTATGTTATCGATCTCAACATAAGTTGATCGTTTTCGTTAAATTTTGAATTAATTTTTTCTAACTTTTTGTTAAATTTTGACTTAATTTTTCTAAAACCTTCACATAGTACTCTCCTAAGTGGTCTACGTACGCAAATTCATTAGAAAAGTTGATGATTTAAACTAAAATTTGAGGAAAAGGACCAACTTGAAACTTTTAAAAGATAAAAGACCAAATTGAAACCTAAAATAAACATAAGAGACCAAATATGCAATTAATTCTAATTTTTAACAACCTAAAACCTTCTCATTCTAGAATCTTTGTTTGATGACTTTTGTTTTGAATTTTAAAATTTGTTAAGCTATTTTGATTGTTAAGTGATTATATAAATAAGCTGTTTTGATTGTATAAACAAGTAGTTTAATATAATTATATACGTCGATGTAGATTCAATTTTGATTATAGCTTCTTATTTAGTTGAGCCTTAATTATATTGGAAACACGGTTATACTCTTACTTATTGTTTCTTGTTTAAAAATTCCTTCCAAAATTAAATATTGAAAAACAGGGTTTAAATATTTCTATATTCGAAATTTGGGTTGATAAAATTCTCTCCAAAAATATTGTGACAGGAATTAAGTATCAATTAATAGTTTATTTTAAATAATAGTTTATTTTATGTCATTTTACATTTTTATATCAATCCTGGAGTCGCCAGTGCTCGTATACACATATTATTTAAATATATACTACTACACCACTAATGTGGATAACTCTAAAAAAATTCACAAATATATTTAATATAAAAAAATTAATAAACTCTATTTATACATCTAGCTTATGTACCGGACCCATGCATATGCAAATAAGATGAGAACAGAATTTTTTCTTAACAGATTTTTCTAAAAAAAATAAAGTAACAGGATTTTCAAAACAAATTATAATAGAGTCAATATATATTCATCGCTTATATTCAGCCAACAATTAAAATGATTGACACTAATTTTCTAATCAAATAGTGAAGATAGTATGGTGATCACAACCAAAGCTTCCGAAACCTAACCTTCGTGATTTCCATTTCCAATGGGTCAAGAAAAAAGAACAAGAACTAGAAGAAGGAACAGAGTTCCACGCATCGACTCCGGCTGCTTTTTTCCCAAGCGAAAAATCTCCGACTCCTTATTTGATTTTTCCGATGAAGAAAACGACTACGTGAACATCCTCATACATAGCCTTTCTAGAAAACCTAAAAGAAACAACAACTTTGAAAAAGGAGAGTCTTCAAATGCAAAAGATAGGCTGTTTTATTGCAAAATCTGCATGGATACTAAAAAGTTGAGGGACGCTTTCTGCCTCAGCGGCTGCAATCACGTTTATTGCTCCGATTGTGTTGCAATATACATCCGTTACAAACTTGACGATAAAATTATTAACATTAGGTGTCCTTTTCCCGAGTGTCGTGGTTCATTAGAACCAGAGTTTTGCCGTTCGATTCTTCCAACCGATGATTTTAAACGATGGAATAAGGCAGTGTGCGAGGTTTTGTTCAATATTACGGAGAAATTCTACTGTCCCTTTGCGGACTGTTCGGCTCTTTTGATCAATGATGGAACGGAGGCTGTGAGGAATTTAGAATGTCCTAATTGTAATAGGATGCTCTGTGGACAATGTAAGGTTAGATGGCATGAAGGGATCGAATGCAGCGAGGTTAAGAAATTGAAGCGGGGCGATAAGGGGAAAGATATTATGCTGACAAACATTGCAAAAGATATGAAGTGGAGACAATGTCCAAAGTGCAGACTTTATGTTGCCAGATCTGAGAGCTGCAACATCATGAAATGCAGGTTTTATTCTAGTTAATTTTTTCTTGTTTTGTGATTGCATGAATTTATAACATTACACAATACCAATAGGTAAAACTTTGCACAATAATTAAAAAATATTGGTTGAGAAATTGTGACCGAACAATTTACTATATCCTCTCTAGTGAAATCTGAACCCTTAAAAAAGTAATTAAACAAGTGAGAGGAGTTTATAATAATACAGAAAAATCGAGATATTGTGGTTTTTTTTTGTTAGTTTAAAGGTGAATAAATGAAGTGTCTGGTGTTCGAATTCAACTCATGCACATATAGTGTGATGTCCTGCAACTTAGCTAAGCTCACTAGAACCAATACTGTGGTTATTTTAATAGTAAAGAATAAAGACTAGTTCAATGAAGAAAAAAAGTGACATTTCCAATAGAAATAATATATTCTTAGATGAGATGATACAGATCTCTTTTAACTTAATCAAGGTTATAAGTTTGATCTCTCTTTTGAGCTTGAGCATGCAGTTGTTTTAAGAGAGTTTGCCACATATTTGGATCCCATAAAGCTCGATGGATTAATCTTTGCAGTTGCTCGGAGATACTTGGTTTACGTCCAAAAAATCAGCATAATAATACAACAATGAATTGGTTTAAGCAATAACGATTTTGAATTGTATTTTTAAATTGCAGGTGTAGTTGTAGATTTTGTTACCATTGTGGAGATGTCTTCTCTACCGGCAAGTGCAACTGTTACGAGAGAAATTCCACTTATCTGGGTCGACGACTGGAACATATTCACTCGAGAGTTGAGTTTCCACCAGTGAAACTTTACCAAATAAGATAATCCTTTGTTTTGCTCAAAACCTGAAGAATATTCTCCAGAATCATATCACGAAAGGATTTTAAACGGGTTGAACTTTTCCTAATAAAAATCCTTTGTCTATTCTGCTTAACAATAGGAATATATTTTAATTCCCCTTATGTTTTTAATTTATAACATTAAAATTCTTTTTCTCTTTTTTTATATATTTTTAAACTATATTATAATAATTTTTTATAGTTGTTATTGCACTGCATGCATCTTTTTATCAGGTAATTTAGTGGCTAGAATTTCAACTTTCTTTTAAAGTGAATAAATAAAGTGTTTAGGATTAAAACATCGGTTCTTGTATATAAAATGTGATATATCTACCAATTGAATTATATTCATGGAGACTTATTATAAGGCATTCTATTTTTCATATATTGATCTATTATATTAAAATAAAAATTAAATTAAATTTCAGCATAGAAAAATTAATTTCATAATAATATTGATCAAATTTCTTTTTAATAATAATATATAAAAGATATATTACATTAATAATTAAATTTAAATTATTATCTTAAATATAAATTTTATTATTAATTAAGAATGTACTTTTATGTCATTTTACATTTATCATCTAGTTGAACCGCTAATTTTATCAAACACTTCAATTAGCTTATTAGCTATAAGCTATCAGTAATCAACTATAAGATATCCGCTAACTTATCACTCATCCGCGTGTATTGGGCGAAATCCAAGATTTTATAAGTGGTCACCGAAGGTGTGAAAACACAAGAAGGGGGTTTGAATTGTGTTGTAAAATAAACTAAAACTTTTTCAAGTTTAAGCTTAGTTCTTGTAAGCAGCTGATAAACCAACACAATATCAAAGGTAAAGAGATCAAGGGAGAGAGGATAGACACAAGCAATATTTATACCGGTTCCCCTCATAAACTGGGAGTAGTTCAGTCCCCTTGCACTTCCAAGAGATTTTCACTATAATCACACAAGATTACAAATGCTCAAGCACACAGCAAGAGACTTCTACACAATGCTCAAGCACACAGCAAAAGACTTCTAACCAATGCTAAAGCACTAAGCAAGAGACTTCTAATTATCTTAAAGATAAATATATATTGTTGTGATAATACAAAGCACTACAGAAACCTTAGAGCTAAAATACAATGAGTTGATACAGACTTCAAAGTATTTTTTATATGAATGAGATTCAAAAGTTCAGAGCTTGAGTGCTTGTAATATCAAAGTGGGTGTGCAAAGGATTGATAATGTATTCGTTAATTTGTCTTCACAAAGGAGTCTTGTATTTATAGGCAAATGTCACGCTCCATTTGTAAATGACCGTTGTGCAAAAATGAGATAGCCAGCTGAGTTGGACTGAGCAGTTTGGTGGTGATCTAAAGGAACATGTCACACAAAAGTGGTAATGAGTTTCCACTACTTTGTTCCTTGAGAATATGCATACACCAAACAGAGAAATATTGACAATTTGACTCCAACGCTCCTCCAAACTAAGAATGTGGTTGATAAGCTTGATTATCCTTTTATTTCCCTTATGCCAAAACAGAGAAAGATCCTTTTAACTTAATCACAACGTTCTATGAAAACATCTTACATGAAAGTTACTCATCAACGCATTATGTGCTGGTCAGCTTCTGATGGCTTCTTGCTTCTGAAGGACAGATGCCTCTGATGCGCGCTTGCCTCTAATAGGCACTTGCTTCAAAGTCTTCTGAAGGGTCAAGAGCCTCTTGGTTCATCCTTGCTTCTGAAACCTTTCAGAACTTGTTTCTTTCCTTAAGAACTTAAAAGTTATCAGAATTTACTTATAAGATCCTGCACACTTAAAGTAAATATTAGTACTACCAATTGCGCATTTAATACTTATTGTTATCATCAAAACTTATAGATTATACTTGGGGCTTTAGAACCAATTTTGTTCCAACAGTCACTATCCATCAGGAGAGATGGGCTCGAACATCTGCTGACCCTTTCAAAGGGCTTGATGTGCCTACCATATAAGGGCGAGACTTAGTCACGTCAAACTATAAATGGACCCCGGAAAATAGGAGCACATAGAACACCTCCCACTACTTCCTTCACTAGCTCCACTATTCTCTCAACTACTTCCCATTTTTTGCTCCACTATTCCAATAACATGCCACCAGGAACATCAAGAATGTTCACGTTCTTCTCTTCCAAATATTCAGAAAAGATAATATCAGTGCCAAGTGTAACACCCTTAATTTTCCATTGATTTTATTTATAAAAAAATAAGAATTTATTTATTTCAAATTGTTACACATACTCACCAAAACCAATTATCGAAACATTTAAAATCATACAGTGAAACTAAAGGATAAACAGCATATTCAAAGTCTACGGTTGCACATCATAGACACAAGCCAGAACGGAAAACAAATTGAAGGGGTGAGTAACGAAATTACATAAGAAACGAAAATAAATAGTAATATGAGAAATAGTAAAACATAGAAGTAAAATATCATCGTCTTTGGACGATCAAACATGGCGAAACAAATCAATAAAATCATAATAATGCATCAACTAAAGATAAGAATCAATAATTGACACAACTCATAAAAATCACATAAATGAATGCAATGCAATTCTAGACTCCCTAGATGCATGCATTACCAAGAGCGGAGGTCAGAATTATGTCCTCCGAAACTTAATACCAAAGAAGTCCAGAGATCGCTATGAAACTCTTATGAAAATCCGTATTGTATATATGTACAATCATAGTCTAATATAATATTCCCTCCGTCCTAAATTATAAAGGAAAAAAACCTTTTTTTCCCCAAATTATAAGGGGAAAAATCATTTTAAAGAATGTTTTCCCGTTATTCTCATAAAATTAAATGCAAATTGCATTTAATTTTTTCTCTCTCCTTTAATCAATAAACAAGAACCAATAAAAATTGCTTTTACATCTTCCTATGCAACTTATTTTAAGGAAAACTCACAAAAACATATTTCAAATTCTCATGTTTTACTTTTTCTTAATAAGTGTGATTTTTTTATTTTCCCTGATAATTTGGGACGAAGAGAGTAGTAGTCTAATAGTTAATATTATAAAAGACAAAGTTACATGTTCCCGAGATGAAACAAAATACAATATTATCTAATTAACCTCAAATCACCAATTCAGAATATTAAAAGAAAAGTTTGACTCGCTAAACTTACGTTTATCATTATAAAGTTTGACTCACTAATATAATGATCAATGATAACTTTCTTTGTTCCTAATTATTGAAACCAAACATAACACACACACACACCTTCTATCGTTTTTTATTGATTATAATATTGCTAAACCGATTTAAGAGTCCTTGTGAGACGGCCAAGATTAACTACTTTGTTACTACATTTTATAATTTAATTATTTTTAACCGCGTACGACAGCTGATGTAGGAGGATTTCTTCAGTATTTTATTATTTTAGTTAGATTTAGTTTTATTATATTTTAGGTAGATTTCTTATTTTTATATTTCACCTAGATTAGTTATTTTTATATTTTAGGTAGATTTGTTATTTTTATTTAGCTAGGTTTGTTATTTTTATTTTTACAATCTTTTAGAAGATTTGTTATTTTTATTTTTCATTACTATTTAAGGTAAACTATTGTAGCCTTGAAGGCAACTTTTTCATTCAATAAAATTATAGAGAATTTTCTCAAATTTGGTGGACTCCAAATTACTCCTTCTGGTGGATTCCGGAAGTCTAGTGGATTCTAGATTAGTTACTCCTTCTGGTGGATTCCGGAAGTCTAATGGATTCTAGATTAGTTACTCTTTCTGGTGGATTCCGGAAATCTGGTGGATTCCAGAGCCTTATCTGACAGGTTTGTCGCTTGCGAACCTGTGTTTTATTATAGGATTAGCGCTTGCTTTTCCTTCACGCTTCCGTACTGCGTCAGTTGGCATCAGAGCAGGTTTCCCCTGTTCTTTCGTGAATTGAACAGTCATGGGAGATAAACCAGCGACCAGGGCAGACCTTGAGGGATTTACCGCGGATGTTACCGCAGCCCTAACTGCTTTGAGTGCACAAATAACGATATTATCAAATTGTTTGAACAACAACAACGCCTACTACAATACCACCAACAACGTTCGACGGCATCATAGAGATAAAGGACACGTTGCTTGTAAACTCGCAGCGGATAAGTTTGAAGCAAAGGAACATGAGGTAAAAGAATGTACTAAAATCGATTTGTTTGTTGAGAATGGTCATGAGACAAACAATATTTTTACGGTCAAAACAACAAACAGGAATACTGATTTGCCTGAAGACGAGAGTGAGAACCATGAAGTGCATAAAATCGGTGGCAACAGAGAGTTAAACTCAATAAAATTTGTTGTTGATATTGAAGCTGGTGTTACTAAAAAGAATGGATCCTACGAACATATTGTTGATACAGATACCGAAACCCTAGATGATAGTCAACCATCTCTTCCGCAGAAACTCAACGATCGTTCTGATCAAACAAAACTGAAAGAAGTTAAATTAGTAGCTGAACAAGATGTTTCGGTTGAAGTGGACGAATCCAAAGATGAGAAGAAGGAGATCGATGAACGAGATGATTCGGAGAAGAACTATGTTGATGAAGGCAATTGGTCTATTGTGTCAATGCACACTGCAAGATCAAGGATAACTCAAGGTTCATTCCCTATTTTTAGAAGCTTAGAACGTGTAACAAAACGGAGGGAGTTGTATCTCAAGTTAGAGGAGAAAAATCAAGCTTTTAAAGAAGAAAAGAGTCGGTATGAGACAAGACTAAAAGAAGAGCAAAAAGTAGCTATCGAGCAAACGAGAAAGAATTTGGTAATTAAAGAAAAACCGATACTAAGTTTCTACTATGATAAACGCATGAGTCAGTATCAAGCAGATGAGGCTCCTTATCAAGATGAGAACTCGGGGTCGAGTTCTTTTGAGGTAGAGGAGACTGATGTAGGAGGATTTCTTCAGTATTTTATTATTTTAGTTAGATTTAGTTTTATTATATTTTAGGTAGATTTCTTATTTTTATATTTCACCTAGATTAGTTATTTTTATATTTTAGGTAGATTTGTTATTTTTATTTAGCTAGGTTTGTTATTTTTATTTTTACAATCTTTTAGAAGATTTGTTATTTTTATTTTTCATTACTATTTAAGGTAAACTATTGTAGCCTTGAAGGCAACTTTTTCATTCAATAAAATTATAGAGAATTTTCTCAAATTTGGTGGACTCCAAATTACTCCTTCTGGTGGATTCCGGAAGTCTAGTGGATTCTAGATTAGTTACTCCTTCTGGTGGATTCCGGAAGTCTAGTGGATTCTAGATTAGTTACTCTTTCTGGTGGATTCCGGAAATCTGGTGGATTCCAGAGCCTTATCTGACAGGTTTGTCGCTTGCGAACCTGTGTTTTATTATAGGATTAGCGCTTGCTTTTCCTTCACGCTTCCGTACTGCGTCAACAGCGATCAAATTGGCTTTGTTGTCGGGAACTCTGTTGATTTTAGTCAATATTATTGTCTTAGGATTAGTATTCCTGCGTTTTGGTCTTGCATTCTTACACCTACTGGCTAGGACAAAGCTTGGTATTTAAGAGATCTTTGATCCATCTCCCTTACCTGAAAACCACTATAGTGTGTTACTTGCTAAACGATTTGACCCTTATGCACCCTAAAAACAAATTTTCAAAGAAATAAAATTAAATAAAAAAAAGGAAGTTTTCTGAAAATTTGTTTCCAAATTAAGTTGTGTTCGTCCCATTTCATCAGAAAAAAAATAATACTACAAAGTCCCCCCCTATTTTGGGCCAAAATAGGTATTTTGGGATAAAATAGGTGACACACCTTCTCAGCCCCAAATTACTTATTTTTCTATTTTATTTTAATTTATTTCTATTTTCGTATTCTCAAAAAAATCCAAAAAAAAATTGACAAATCTTTATTTAATTTTATTAGATTTTTATTCATATTTTTACATTTTTCTAGTTCCGTTTTCATAGAATTTCCATTTTCGGTTTAATTTTCTTCTTTTGCCATGTTTGGGACATTGTTGGAGTTCTTGAAATTGTGCTTGGTGCATGACTACGTCGTCTGCTTTGTACTCCCTACCGATCCTGAAATAGATAGAACGTTTCACACACTTTGCAGAATTAATCAGACTAGTCATAGTATCTCTAATGATAGTCATTCTAATACTGATTCTGACTCTGTTTCAATTCGTAATTCTTTTGATTCTGATTTAATTAATCATACTATGGTTGACCAAAGAACTCTAAGAGAGCTTGCAGCACCTGACGTTAATTATAATTCACTTTGTATCGAATAGACGAATACCCTAACGTTGTTGTAGCTTTCGAATTAAAGTCTAGCTTAATACACTTGTTGCCCAAGTTAAGTGGTCTTTTCGATGAAGACCCCCATAGGCATCTGAAAGAATTTCAGGTCGTGTGTTCTACACCTCTGAGACTTGAAGGAATCATTAAGGATCATATTAAGCTGAGTGCTTTCACTTTCTCACTCCAAAGTGTTGCGAAAGATAGGTTATACTACCTTGAGCCAAAGACCGTAGCAAGCTATACCGATCTAAAAAAGTTTTTCCTAGAGAAATACTTCCCTGCTTCCAGAGCTGCACACTACTAGAAATCACACCTTTAAAGACCAATTTAGCGTCTGAAAGTCTTAAAATCGATCACTAAATTCATTAGCGACCAAATTTTTAAAGTGGCAAAAACCTTGGTGGCTGATCCATAGTGACCAATCAAGCGACCGATTTGTTAGGCAACGAACTAGCGACAGATTTCAGCGACCGATTTAGAGACCAAATTCAGAGACTGAATGTTGCGACGCGATATTCGACGCAACTTTCAACGCTATGAGCAACTGATTTGCTGACCGCTCTTAGAGGCCATTTTTGGTAAAAACTTAAAGGGGTTTGTATTATTGATTAAATGATGTGGTTACGCTTGGTTCAATCCCAACAACCCTGGGAGTTTTGTAAGTCAGAATTCGATCCCTTTACAAATGAAAGTAGGGAGCTATTTATAGAGCATCTAATCTTCTTCTCCAAGCAAGGGTTCCGGAAAATCCGGTCTTTAGCATCTTCTTCGGTGGTATAGCGTGAAAATAGGGATGAAAACCTTGGTCTCCAAGCTATGGCGGTTGTGGGAAGTTGGTTTCTTCCTTCCCAAGTCAGTTGCTAACACAGGGAAAGAAAAGATATTTATAATACTACGGGATTCAATTTCTGGGCGTTGCCTCGCTATCGTTAGTCACGCCCTGGGCTTCGTGACGCCTAATTGGGTGTTTAGGATTTACTTAATTTGGGCCTATTCTCCTTCTGATATTCATTGGGCTTGCTGGTTATATCCTTAAGTCCATTGCCCAGTCCACAGCCCCCCAAGTACGAAGTCCAAAGGAGTGAAGTACTTAAATGTGATTCGAATTTTCCCTCTCAATATTATGGCGCGAAATAATTTCTATCACGTCCTCTCCCACTTTCTGGCGCACGTTCCTCTGTTCGTGTGTAATTTTCATCAACCGTCTCCCCACTTACTGCTGCCACGATGAGATTTCTTTATCTATAAATGAAGCATCCGGTGCCCTGATCAATTCATCCTTTCTTGCCTGCTGAAATTTTAGACTTCTTTTCAAAGTTATGTCTCCTAAAAATCCTTCTTTTGAATGCGGTCAATCTCCCGCTTCTCCGGTTATCAAGCGACTCCGTCGTATGCTGACCATAAGTACCGAAGACCTGATGGAGGATTTTGGCGAATTTTCGGAATTCGTCAAGGAGCTTAACGACTACTGCTGGAGATTGACCAAGGAGGAGAAGCGCTTTCTCGATAGTGTCTTGCGCCTGGAAAAGGAGTTAAAGGATAGTGCCTCCTTTGTGATTGCTGTGGAGAATGTCAAGGAATGCCATTTCGAAGTTACTGAAGCTGTTGATAGCCAGATAGAGATCACGAAAGAGACCATGGGTGTGCAGGAGGAAATCTTTGGAATATGCTTTAACGAGGAGCGGAGAGTGGACGATCGTCTGGCACTGCTGAACAAGGAGATGAAGCCGCTTGTGAAGAGGAAGAGGGCTCTTCAAGGCGAGATTAGGGATGATGTTGTCAAGTTGATTTCCAGGCGCCATTCTTTGGTGGACCTTTTGGACAAGCAGAGTGAGCTGAGAGAGGATCTGAAGCCTATTGAAGAAAACATGGTGAAGGCGAAGAGGGTGAAACGGGCATTGGAGGAAATACATCGTATCGCCGTCGCTGATGCTGGTGAATTGGGGAGTCCTACCATGCCATGAAGTCTTTTGTTTGCTCATCTTTCCATTTTGTGCTTTTCTTTCTAGTGTTTGTAATTTGCTTCCGCATTTTGGGACCTTTGTTGTTTTCATTTTGTACTTTCGTTCCCGTTGTATTTCCTTCACCAAAATTTGAATTTTAAGCAGTTTCTTTTCCTTATGTGCTGTTCTTTTTATTTCTGCTCGTATCGCCTCCTTTTTTTGCAATTTTTCGATAACTTAAGTGGGTCAAATTTTGACTCCTTGGAAACGTAAGAGTGATATTTCTCGAGACAGTCAAAGTTTGGTGGTTGCAACCGTCCAAGCATTTATGACTACCGTTAGTAACGATGTTAAAAATTGACTATAAATATCACCCGCTAAAACTCGAATTTCTATTAACTTGTTTTTAATCCTCACGATGGAAAAGAACAATGCCAAAATACCTGCTGCTGAGAAGTCTCAACCTCAGCGGAGGAAGAAAAGGGTAGAGGTATCTACTTCTAACTCCACTCGCTCCCGAAGGTCTAAAGAGGTCAGAGAAGTGGAGGTTATCATTCTTTCTTCGGATACCTCTGATTCTGATAGCGCAGACAAGGATTATGCTTCGTTTTTGGAGACCTATATTCCTCCTGAGCTTCGTGCTTCTTCGTCAAGTGAAGAGGAGGGGTCCCGGGTCACTGTGGAGTCCAAAATGACTTTTCCTGAGCCTGCGCAGAAGGATTCGGAATCCGAGTGATAGGACTTTAGGACTAGTTTTTCTTTGTAATTTTGCTTTCTATCATTGTACCTTTATTTTTCAAAATTAATAAAGATTTTTGATCTAGGACTGAATTTGTTGTTCCTGTGTTTTGCTTTCTCCTTAATCTTGAATCTTTTCCTTTTGGGCGTTTTCCCTTTTAACTTCTGTTACGCCTTAAACAGGGCGAGGTTTGTATTCTTGGCATGGTCATTCTTGAGGCGCGTTGTGCTTCGAGGTAGTAATTTGGCGACTTCAACTTCGCCTTTTAGGATAATAACTATTTGACGA
This sequence comes from Trifolium pratense, assembly GCF_020283565.1. Lineage (NCBI taxonomy): Eukaryota > Viridiplantae > Streptophyta > Magnoliopsida > Fabales > Fabaceae > Trifolium > Trifolium pratense. The sequence continues at coordinate 63,325,418 of NC_060060.1, read as the reverse complement.
TAAATCTTCCAAGGTTTACTCTCGGGATACACGCTTTTGACACGTATTTAATCCGACGACGCGTGCGATACCTCTTGCTTCAACTTCTGGACTTCAACCAGCCGAAAAGGTTTCTCTCTTTATAAATAGCATTTCCGTTTCTTTTTCCCTTTACTTATTTCTTCTTGCAACTTCGTATTCTCTTTCGCATATCCTTCTTCGATCCTCCAGCAAGCCTTTGTTCAACGCTTCGTGTTAGGACGCTTCCAGTTTATTACTCCAAGCTTTGTCAATTTCTTAAGGTATTCTACTTTTATACCTTACTCCTTTTCGCCGATTTGGTCTGTCTTGAGTAGGAACCCTAATTTTTTGATTAGGTTTAAAGAGATGGTTATTTTGAGGGAGTTAGATGATAATGAGGGGAGGGTTCCTATTTCTTCTCCTAGTTATCTCGAATGGGCGCAACAGGTTCGCGCCCACTATACTAGGGCTAACGGCGTTCTTAATAGCCGAGGGTTTTACTCGGAATTATGGGGTTTTGATGTTGGGAGTAGTAGTAGTGATAGTGATAGTGATAGTAGTAGTAGTGATAGCGGTAATGACAGTGATTGCGTCATAATCTCCCCTTCCTCTTTCACAGGAAAGCGGAAGAATCCTTGTCGAGATCTGGTTGTTGCTGGTTATACTCCCGTCATCATGGAAGTTTCTTCAAAGTATACTAGTGTGGAAATGGTGAGGAGCTTTAGGAAAGCCGTCAAACTCTCTGATCCCTCGCATGAAGATTTTATTATTACCGAGCCTGTCAGAGAAGATGAGTTCGTGTTTTTCAAGAACGACACCCCGCCCGATTATTTTTATCTTTATACTGGCGTGATTCAACCTCTCAACATCTGGCTTCCTTTCACTTCCTTTGAGGCGGAAATGTTGAGGGTTCTCAACGTCGCCCCAACCCAACTCCATCCTAACAGTTGGGCCTTTGTAAAAGCTTTTGAGGTGATGTGTTTAGGTTTTGAATTGGCACCCTCAATTGGCGTTTTCTTCTCTTTTTACCAAATAAAAAACCTGAAGCCTCGATCTCTTGTTTCCCTTAGTAGTCAACCCAACCGTCGCCTCCTAAGTTTATATGCCTCCAATTTCAAAAACTTCAAAAACTCTTTCTTTCGGGTCCGTAGTGATGAGAAATTTTCTGATTTGATGTATGATGAGGTTGATGATCCTCTATTTCCTTTCTACTGGACCGATAACCCTAGGCTTATCAAGGGAGCCGTCTTTGAGGCCTTGAGTGATTTTGAGCAAGATACTGTCAACTTTCTTGATTCTTACGCTCTCATTGATACCGCTGACGTTCTTAGGTGTGAGGGTAATAGTGAAGCCCTGACAGAGTATTTACGTAAGTACTGATTTTGGTATTTTCCTACTCCTGCTTAATGTTGATCTCGCCTTATTGCTAACTTGTGTTTCTTTGTCTCTTTTATTTTTGCAGAGAGAATGAGGACTATTTCTAATGAGGAAAGATTGGCGTTTTTGGCAAAAGCTCGCCAGCAGAAGGCCAATCCTGCCGCTACTGTGGTCGATCCGTTGAAGCAGCTACAAGTGGAGGAAGCTGCTGTAAAAGAAGGGCGAAGTAAGAAGAAGCACGAGGGGCGGATCCGTGTCGAGATCCCGGGGAAAACAGCTTCTGGAGCAGAGGAAACCGAGGGTGTTGCTCCTCCTCCTCCCAAAAAGCAGAGGGTTGAGAGTACCACTCAAACTGCCAAGGACGCCTCCAAAGGCAAAGGCGTGGCTTCCAGTTCTTCTCAAGACCCCGGCGCCGATGCTTCCCTTACTTGGAGCTCTTTTGATCCTTTCGAATTCATTGAAAGGGGGGTGACTATGGTTGGCGATATGACTCGCTTTACCAACACTTCTACTGAGGATTTGAGGAGGAAGGCTTTGGAGTACGAGGTTAAAGGCACTCTTCTCAACTACTTGCTGACAAATCGCCAAGAACAAGAGGTCCAAGAGGCGAAGCAGAAGGTGAAGACCGTTGATGATAACCTTGCTGATATTGAGAAGAGGTATACTGAGACCAAGACCAAGCTGGAGGCAGACATCAAGAAGCTGAAGGAAGAACAGGAAGGCGAGGCGGAGAGGTTGAGGAAAGAGTATGAGGGGAAGCTGGCCAAGATTAAAGAATGCTATGCCGCTTCTGAGACCAGGCTTAAGGAGAATGCTGCTGCCCAGGATGAGAAACTTTCTAAGCTTTCCAAGGAGAAGGATGAGGCGGTACTGTCTGTTGGGACCTTAGCTGATGAGAAGGCTAGGTTGGAGAGTGATGTCACAGAGCTTCAGCTCTATGCCGCCAACCAATATGACGAAGGCTTTTCTTTTGCTATAGAACAGGTCAAGCTTCTTTTTCCAGATCTCGATGCTAAGCGCCTTGGCGAAGCTGATGCAATGAACCAGATTGTTGACGGCAAGCTCGTTCCCTACGTTCCTCCTCAGTGAATGATCTCTTTTGTAATGATTTTGTTTTTGCCCTTCTGTGGCTTTTTGTAACTATTTTGTATGCCCTTTTGTGGCTTTGAACAATTTGCCCTTTGTTGGGTTCTTTATTAATTTCTTTATTCGCCCTCAAGTCTTTTCTTCATAACTTTGTGGGTTACTTTGATATTACGCTGTTGGATAACTTCTCTTATCGTTCTTGCTTCGGAAGCTTTCACCTTTACTCCTGTGATGTCTTTGACATTTAACATAATTGATAGCTCTTTGAGATTAAATTTATACCTGTTGATTATGGCTGATATGGTGGTATGTCGCCTTGCTTTGATTGCGTGCAAGCTTTCCTTGTGGTGATGCTGATAATCTTGCCTTTCCTTGCTGTGTACTTTCTGTTTTTGATGCCCCCTACGGGTGACACCAGGGCCTTTCAACCTTGTTTTAGTTTCTGTTCTTGACGTCCCCTACGGGTGACGCCAGGGCCTTTCAACCTTGTTTTATTTTCTGTTCTTGACGTCCCCTACGGGTGACGCCAGGGCCTTTCAACCTTGTTTTATTTTCTGTTCTTGACGTCCCCTACGGGTGACGCCAGGGCCTTTCTACCTTGTTTTATTTTCTGTTCTTGACGTCCCCTACGGGTGGCGTCAAGGCCTTTCAACCTTGATTTAATTTCTGTTTCTGACGCCCCCTACGGGTGGCGCCAAGGCCTCTCAACCCTGATTTAATTTCTATTTCTGACGCCCCCTACGGGTGGCGCCAAGGCCTCTCAACCCTGATTTAATTTCTGTTTCTGACGCCCCCTACGGGTGGCGCCAAGGCCTCTCAACCCTGATTTAATTTATGTTTCTGACGCCCCCTACGGGTGGCGCCAAGGCCTCTCAACCCTGATTTAATTTCTGTTTCTGACGCCCCCTACGGGTGGCGCCAAGGCCTCTCAACCCTGATTTAATTTCTGTTTCTGACGCCCCCTACGGGTGGCGCCAAGGCCTCTCAACCCTGATTTAATTTCTGTTTCTGACGCCCCCTACGGGTGGCGCCAAGGCCTCTCAACCCTGATTTAATTTCTGTTTCTGACGCCCCCTACGGGTGGCGCCAAGGCCTCTCAACCCTGATTTAATTTCTGTTTCTGACGCCCCCTACGGGTGGCGCCAAGGCCTCTCAACCCTGATTTAATTTCTTAGTTTATTCAGAGTTCATAACTTAATCAGGTTGACCTTGATTGACGTAAATGTTTTGACTGTGTAAGAAAACATGTGTAATAAAGTAAAAGAACTACTAAAATTTTGAAATTCAATGAGCCTCGATAAAAACCCTAGTTTGCACAAGGGAAAAGAGTGTCTCACTGTTTTTATTTACTAATGAAAATGGTTCTTGTACATCATTAAAATAGTGCCGAAAAGGCATGAATTTACTTGTTCTTCCACCAGTGGCGTGATGCTCCGTAACTAGCTGTAGTAGAACTTTAAGTTTGCTATGTTCCACGTCCTGGGGAGGGTTCTTCCTTCCATAGTCTCTAAACGATATGCTCCTCCTTCAAAGGCTTCTTGTACGCGAAAGGGGCCTTCCCAGTTTGCCGCGAACTTCCCTCCTTTATCCTTTCCCATGGGTCTTTTCAACACTAGATCGCCTTCTTGAAAACTTCTTTGTTTGACTCTCGTATTATAACGCCTAGCGGCTCTTTGCTTTATGGAGAATTCTCTGAAATGCGCTCTCTCCCTTCTTTCTTCGATCATGTCTAGATTCTCTTCCAAAGCTCTATCATTCTCTTTCTGTGTTATGGTTTCTCTGCGCCAACTGGGAGGATTTATCTCCACCGGGATCATTGCGTCTGAACCATAGACCATTGTAAATGGCGCTTCTCCCGTCGAGGATTGGGGGGTGGTGTGATACGACCAAAGAATGGGCGAGATGTGGGCTACCCAGGCCTCGCCTTTGCTATCTAGCCTCCTTTTCAATGCCCTTAATATAACCTTATTTGCCGATTCAGCCTGTCCGTTAGCTTGTGGGTGCTCCACTGATATAAAGGTGTTTTTGATTCCTTTGCTTCGACAGAATTCCACGACCTTTTCGCTGGCGAACTGAGTGCCGTTATCGGACACGATGTACTTAGGCAAGCCGAACCTGCAGATGATTTTTTTCCAATAAAAAATCTTGACCTGTTCCGCCGAGATACTAGATACTGGCTCTGCTTCAATCCATTTTGTAAAATAATCAACGGCGACGATGATCCATCTTGCTTGTTTGTAGCCAACTGGAAATGGACCAACAATATCCACCCCCCACATGAAAAAAGGCCATGGGGATAATACTGATTTCAATGGCTCTCCAGGCATGTGATGTAAATTAGCGTGTCTTTGGCATTTATCACAGTTTCTTACGTACATGGCGGTGTCATCGTGTATATCCGGCCAGTAAAAACCTGCCCTTAATATTTTTCCTGCTAAAGCCCTTGAACCGATATGGCTGCCACATGAACCCTCATGTACTTCAGACATGATGTGTTTTGCTTCTTCGTTACTAACGTATAGAAGGAGGGGGGATGCAAATCCCCTTTTATATAGCCTATCTCCTACCATAGAGTACCATGCCGCCATCTTTTTCAATTTGAACGCTTTTTCCCTTTCTTTTGGGAGTTCATCCTTTTGGAGGTATCGTATAATGGGCGATCTCCAATCTTCTTCCTCTATCACCATCATCAAATCTTCTCCGCCGATGCTGGGAGTTTTGATCGTTTCTTGGATAACGGTTCTATGGCTCCCTGGTTTTTTTGTGCTCGCCAGTTTTGACAATAGATCTGCTCTCATGTTTTGTTCGCGAGGGACATAAACTAATTCGAACGAGTCGAAGTGTTTAGCTAGACTTTGTACTCCCTCCACGTATTTGATTAACTGTGGTTCCTTCGTCTGAAACTTTCCTGACACTTGGTTGGTTACCAGTTGGGAATCACTCATGGCTTTCAACTCCTTCACTTCCATGTCTTTTGCTAACTTCATTCCTGCTATCAAGGCTTCGTACTCAGCCTGGTTGTTGCTGGCTTTGAAGGCGAAACGTAATGATTGCTCTATCATAACGCCATCTGGTCCTTCCAACACTACTCCGGCTCCACTTCCCCGTACGTTGGAGGCTCCGTCCACTGAGAGGGTCCAAGTCGCAGCTTTCTCATTTGTTGGCGGGGTAGACATTTCTAGTACAAAGTCAGCCAGTCTTTGCGATTTGATGGCCCCTCTAGGTGAAAAAGTGATATCAAATTCTGACAATTCGACGGACCATGCTACCATCCTTCCTGCTAGGTCTGGCTTCCTGAGGACGTTCTTGATAGGGTAATCTGTTTTAACAACTATCTTGTGGCTTTGAAAGTATTGTCTTAATTTTCTAGCTGTGACAACCACCGCAAGAGATAACCTCTCTATCCTTTGATATCTTGTTTCTGCTCCTCTAAGGGTTCTACTTACAAAATATATAGGCTTTTCTTCGCCCTCCACTTCCTGAACCAGAGCTGAACTTAAGGCTCTGTCAGAAACTGCAAGATAAAGGTAAAGGGTATTACCTGGTAATGGGCGCGTCAAGATGGGCGGCGATGCCAAAAATTCCTTTAGTTGTCTGAAGGCTTCTTCACATTCGGGCGTCCAGGAGAATCTTTCATTTTTCCTAAGGGATGCGAAGAAGTGGAAGCCTTTTTCGCCCGCGCATGATAAGAATCTGGATAATGCCGCTATTCTGCCCGTCAAAGTTTGGACCTCTTTCACAGATGTAGGACTTCTCATGTCTATGATAGCTTGACATTTTTCTGGATTGGCTTCTATTCCTCTGCTGGTGAGCATGAAACCTAGGAATTTTCCTGCTTGCACCCCGAAGGAACATTTCGCTGGGTTCAACCTCATGTTGTACTTTCTTACTGATCCCAGGATGTCTAAAAGGTCTTCGTCATGGCGATTTCCTTCGGGAGTTTTTACTACCATATCGTCAATGTATACCTCTAAGTTCTTTCCTATTTGCTCGGAAAAAACCCTGTCCATCAACCTTTGGTATGTTGCTCTTGCGTTCTTCAACCCGAAAGGCATAACGTTGTAAAAATAATTGCAGGTATTCGACATAAAGGCTGTATGGCAGGCATCAGTGGGGTTCATCTTTATTTGATTATACCCTGAGTAGGCGTCCATGAAACTCAACATCTTGCATCCTGAAGCGCCGTCAATCAACCTGTCTATGTTGGGCAAAGGATACGGGTCTTTGGGACATGCCTTATTTAGGTCCGTAAAATCCACGCACATCCTCCATTTTCCGTTGGCCTTTTTCACCATGACGACGTTTGCCAACCACGAGGGGTATTTTATTTCTTCAATGAATCCCGCCTCCTTTAGTTTCTCCACTTCTTCCGCTATTGCAGCTCGCCTTTCCTCCCCAACCTTTCTTTTTCTTTGGGAGATTGGTTTTGTGTTGGGTGATATTGATAGTTTATGTGTTATCACCCCTTCATCTATCCCTGGCATATCTGAGGGTTTCCATGCAAATAGATCAGCGTTGTCCTTCAAGATTTTGATGATTCTTCTTCTCTCCTCATTGGGCAATGCCGTTCCTAAACTGGTTGTTTGGTGTGGGTGATCGCCGATTTGAACTTGCTCCAGGTCTTCTATAGGGCTCACCCTTCTATCTTGAAATTCTTCCCTTGGATCCATGTCTGAATTTTCAATGATGTTTATGCCACCCGGAACTGTGGCTTGTCTTCTTCCGGATGCTCCATTTGTATTAGACGCTCGATGCCGTATCTTTAAGCTGGACTCGTAACATTTTTTGGCGAGGATCTGATCGCCTCTAATTGTTCCTACTCCTCCGTTATCGAGAGGGTATTTAATTGCTAGGTACAGAGTGGACATGGCCGCCCCTAAGATGTTGAAAGCAGGTCTTCCTATGATAATGTTGTAGGAGGTGAACGGAGTTTTGACTACCAAATATCGCACTTTGATGGTCTTGGCGTTACTTCCCTCTCCGAAGGTAGTGAGTAGGGAGGCGTAGCCCATCACGTCTACCTGTTCTCCGGAAAACCCAACTAGGGCTCCTGCGTATGGCTGCAATTGCTCTTCTGCTAATTGCATGGCCTTAAAAGCTTCCCAGTACATGATGTCTGCTGAACTCCCTGAATCAATTAGTACTCTCTTTACATCGCAGTTTAGGATTTGGACTTGTATTACTAAAGGGTCATCGTCATGGGGCGCTACCTCCAGGCCATCCCTTGCAGTAAATGCCAAATCCGGAACGTCGAGTGGTTGGGGTTGTCTCACGAGATATATCTCTGAGATGGCTCGACGCACATATCTTTTCCTTGCTGAGCTTGACTCACCTCCTCCTGAGAACCCCCCTGCTATCGTATTAACAGCGATCCTCTCCTTTGGAGGCTCTTTACTTGGCCCCTGAGTATCTCGTGGCTCATGCCTAGGGATTTTTGGCACGACGACTCGGCCTTGCGCTGCATCGTCAATGAACCTTCGGAGGTGTCCGCTTTTAATCAGTTCTTCGATCAAATCTCTTAGGCGGAAGCACTTTTCCGTAGAATGACCTCTGCACCTATGGTAGGCGCACCAGGCGTTGTCGTTGAGTCCCAAGGGGATATTGTTGGCTCTTTTTGGGGGAAGATTTGCCAAACCACTGGCCAGAATTTCGTTTAACACGTACACTTTTGAAGCATTTAATGGCGTAAACTCTTCCTCGGTGGGGTAATTCCTGAACTCTCTCCTTGGCGGTTGATGGTAGGGCTTACCATGGTGCCTTTGCCATGTGTTTCCTTGATGACTTCCCGTTTTTGGTCGCGGGTGTTCTGGGGCTCTAGTAGCACGGCCTACATATTCCTTCTCCTTGGCGTCTCTTTGCCTTCTCTCGGCGTTGCTTTCTTCGCCCTTTATGTAACACTCCGCTCTTTTGTTTACCTTCCGCATTGATGAGGCTGGTTTTTGGGCTAAGGATTCGTTGAAATGTCCTGCTCTTAGCCCATTGTGGAAGGCCGCCACGAACATCTCCTGGTTTGGATTTGAGACCTTGATGGTGGCCTCGCTGAATCTGGCTAGAAAACTACGCAACGATTCGCCGTGGTTTTGGCGAATGGAGAATAGGCTAGTTGATGTGACTTTCACGTGTTTCGATCCGGCGAACTGGTGAACGAATTTTTTGTGAAAATCCGCGTAGCTTTCTATTGAGTTCCTTGGAAGGTTCATATACCAACGCAAGGCTACATCTTTGAAGGTACCAGCTAGTAGTTTACATTTCAGGTGTTCCGGAGCATTGATTATGGCGGTTTGTGTTCCAATTGCCATCAGATGCTCTCGAGGGTCAGTTTTCCCATCAAAGGTAGGAAGGTGAGGAACCTTGATTGCTTCCGTAATTTGGGTATCCCATAAATGCTGTGCCAAAGGCTGCACATCCATGATGTTCTCTCCTTCCTCCTCTTCTGAAATCATTTTCGCTTTTTCTTTTTCATGTGTTCTTTCGGCTTCGATGGCCGCGATCTGGGTCTGCAAACGCCTAATTTCTACGACGGCGGCTTGCAAGGTGTTAACGCTAGAATTATCGTTGTTTCCATGTTCTCCAGCCATGTGGAGATTTTTGATTGTTCGTCTAGTTGCTGTGATAGGCCGGGATCAAATGATTTTACCGCGGCCCCACGGTGGGCGCCAAAATGTTCTGGTAAAAACTTAAAGGGGTTTGTATTATTGATTAAATGATGTGGTTACGCTTGGTTCAATCCCAACAACCCTGGGAGTTTTGTAAGTCAGAATTCGATCCCTTTACAAATGAAAGTAGGGAGCTATTTATAGAGCATCTAATCTTCTTCTCCAAGCAAGGGTTCCGGAAAATCCGGTCTTTAGCATCTTCTTCGGTGGTATAGCGTGAAAATAGGGATGAAAACCTTGGTCTCCAAGCTATGGCGGTTGTGGGAAGTTGGTTTCTTCCTTCCCAAGTCAGTTGCTAACACAGGGAAAGAAAAGATATTTATAATACTACGGGATTCAATTTCTGGGCGTTGCCTCGCTATCGTTAGTCACGCCCTGGGCTTCGTGTCGCCTAATTGGGTGTTTAGGATTTACTTGATTTGGGCATATTCTCCTTCTGATATTCATTGGGCTTGCTGGTTATATCCTTAAGTCCATTGCCCAGTCCAGTGACTGATTTGAAATTAATTTCCAGTTTGTTGCGACCATTTTAGCGGCGTTGAATATTAAATCCAGCCTCTATTTCAATCTCTAAGGAGTGTTTTTTTTAAAAAAATATTATTATTATTATTATTATTATTAAATTTACAATCCTTAAAAATAATTTTTTAAATCTAATTTAATATATTGGTTCAAAAAAAAAAATCTAATTTAATATATATAAAAAACCAAAGAATTAAATATGCACACAATAATATTAACATAATACATTTAAGTAACAAATACTTGTCAAAATTGAGATTAAATTTGTTTGAATCTCTCTAACAGTAAAACATTTGACAATCATGAGTACTAAACATTATTCAAACATTAACTTGTACTAAGAAAGAATGTCTCTTATATAACTTCAAATATTGCTAGCTTCCAATGATCTCCTGCAAAATAGTAAAAAGAACAAAATGTGGATCAAATCTTATAATAAAGAAGGAAATCCATAACCTTGACAGCAAGAATCGATCAAATCTTACTGTAGATTTCAAAATTAAAAATTAAAAATCAAAATTAAAATAAATATTAATTAAAACAAACATATATCAATTTTGATTTTTAAATGGTTGAGTCATTTTGACTATATGCATTATTCACATATCTTGTTTTGACTCTATTTTTCTACTAATAAATAAAAACAAATATTAGTATATAAGATGTTGCTGGATTCATCTCGATAAGTATTTTCAAAATATCTTATTTTTATAATTTTTACTATTATACAATTAAAAATATTAATCGTCAAAATTATGCATTAACATGCATGACGCAGTCAACTGACTCATTTATTTTGGAACGGAGGGAGGGAATAAACTATAAACAATTTTATTGGACTTTTCCAAAAGACCCAGCGTTGATACATGTTGTTGGGTTTTTGTATGTTGGCTACATTTTGCAAAAACATCTTTTAGCCAAGTGTTGAGACAAATGTGCTTACGCCAAGTGTTGCGACAGATGTAGCAACACTTGTATGTCTGATTGTTCGCGCCAGCTAGCGTTTTTATTTTCTACTCAATCTTTTGAAGATTTGATTGAAGAATTGTTTCAAGGTTTCTTACAGAGGAAGGCGCACGTGTTTAATGTGTTTCAGGAGGCAGCCGAAACCCTAGTTATATTTTCTAAAGGAATTATATTTTTGGAAAATATATTTTTGTGTTTCAAAAATAGAACTATTATTTTCAAAAATATATCTTGTGAATATTGCTGCAGAAAATATAAAAGATTTATTTCAAATAAATCTCTGTGCTTCCAGAAGATTAGAAGATTTAATTTTAAAATATATTTACAACAAATATATTTATGGAAGGAATATTTGATGCAAAGAAAGATTTGGTAAAAATATATATTTTGCATCTAGAAGATTTCTTGGAGCTGAAGCATTGTGAAAAGCCCACGAGGCTGTGCTATATAAAGGGTGCTGCTAACCCTATTTTATTCACCGAAACTTGAAGCTAAAATAGAATATCAAAGATGTAGTCTTTTAAGGGTTTCGTGTCTTTAAGCCACTCTCTAGGAGAGTTGGTGTAAAGTGAACCACTCGAGTTGTGAGATGGTCACCGTGTCCTCACTCAGAAACCTATAGGTAATGAGTTGAGTATTGTAATTGGAGGAAGCTTTTAAGCAACTCCAAATTGTGAACTTAGTCGTTGGCTAGGTGGTGATGTTATTGAAGTGTGTCTTCATCTTTGTCAAGGAGAGTGTCTCCATTATGTTGTTATTGAAATCCTTACTGGTTGTAAGGTTGAGGGGAGTGAGACGGGGTCTCATATCTAGGAGTTCCTAGGTAGAAGTGTCATTGGGTAGGGATTAAGTGAGGAGTTGTAAACGGGGGAGTTTAGCTCCGAATTAATACTACTGATAGTGAATTTCCTCCTGGATTGGTATCCCCCAGATTAGGCTGTTAGGCTGAACTGGGTTAACAATTATGTGTGTCGTTTATGCTTTTCAGTATATGTTTTTAATGCTCTGTTTTATTGTTCTTACTGCTAAGACAAGTGTTGCGACAAGTGTCGGCACATCGTGGACAACACTTGTCTACTGTGTACCAGAATTTCAATTGGTATCAGAGCAGGCATCCTGTTCTGTATCTGGGTGAGATCCTAGGGAAGATACTTTCTGGTTATGAACAAGTAAGGAATACTGAAAAGTTGTTTGGACTTGAAGAAGTTCATATTTGTTTGAATGGTCCCTAGAAGTGGAGGATGGACTATTCATGGCACGATGTATAGCTTTGATGTTTGAGCTTCTGTATGGTTTGATTTATTTTCAAACCTTTGTTAACCTGTTGCACCTGAAGTGTGGAGTTTGTGCAAAGGTCATTATGGTGTGCCTGAAGTTTGTTGAGGAGTTTTCTGGTTTGAATTCCGCTGCATACATATATGATGGGAAAACTCCTGGTGGTTTTGAGTGTGCTACACTCTGTTCTCCTCTAGTGAGGTTCAACTAACTTGTTGGAGATGCCAACGATACTTGAGGGTGATCTCAAGTCCACTCATAAAGGCACTCATATATGAGTTTGTTGAAGAGAGATCTGAACGAAGTTGTGAGCAATTTATTTTTGCTTCTAACCCTAAAAGCCAACTTCCAGTGGCTTTGATAAAGGATCTCTTGGTGTGTTCCTTGAGAAGGGGACTGATGTCGTCCCAGATGTTGCTACATCTGACCAGCAGTATGCAGAATCTTGTTGGATTTATTTTGACACTAGAAACTTATGGTTGACTTCTTGGGTGAGTTTATTTCTGATCCAAGTAAGTGGTAGTGCAGATGTGTGTTTTGCTTTTCCTGTGTAAGCTTGATAAAGGATCTATTATTATGGTACCTGAGAAGGGGACTGATGTGCTCCCAGATGTTGGTACATCTGACCTGCAGATTATGCAGAATCGTGTTGGATGACAATTTGGCATGTAAGGTGCTTGGAATTATGCATAGGAGTGCTCAAGTTGTATGGTCAGAAGAAGCTTATCTGCCTATGTGAATCAGAATGTGGAGGTTCTGATCTTTCTTTAATAGTATGCTCTAGCAATGCATGACTATTGATTCCACTAGTAGTGGATGTAAGGGCAGCAAAATATTGTCAGATACTGAGGTCTGATAATTGTCTTTGGTTATCTACTGCAAGTCACTCGAGAAAAGGGCTGATAATCAGAATCTTAGTCAAGCTTTTAAGCAAACTAAGAAGTTTTGGAGTTTGTGAGTTACTTCACACTTATTAAGCATGACATCTTGCCTATTCAAAAGGTCATGATACAGAGTGTGGTTCTGCAAGGACAGTGATCAAGATGTGTCCTTGTTAAGTAAAAGGGTTAGAGTGTTGTTCAAACATGTGTGGATGATCTGGTATTGAAGGTTAATCAACTACTGATGGTTGATCCTCTTGTGTCCCCCCTGCTGTTGTTAATTGTGACTTTGGTGCTTCCACTAAGGCCACAAGTGATTGTGTTGGTGAAACTCTCAAGGAAACTATCCCTGAGACAAATGTTGTACCAAGTGTAGGTACATTTGTGGCACCTGCAACTGCCACATATTTTGATACATCTGCAGCACCTGAAACTATAATAGATCATAATGTTTCAGATATTTCTTACCAGATGAATACTACTGAGAAAGAGAATACTACAAAAGTAATTATGACTGGTAATAATTCTGCTGATCACTGTGTTGTGAACTATAAATCTGATGAGAGTATTAGGTCTTTGTTTGCTGATAAAGAACATTCTGTTGACAAAAGTGTGGGTGATGATCCTGATGTTGTCATTGTGAATGATATAGTGGCTGGTAACAAGTCACTAGATAAGACACCTAGTGCTAATGTTGTAGGAAGAATCAGAAGTAGGGCTGGTAAAAATGTGACAACTGTCAATACACTTGTCCAGAAATCTAAATCATGAAAGGTGATAAGATTTGTTGGGAAGAAACCTTTTTACGGTCCACCAAGGACAAAGAGTAATAATGTATCTGTTACTGGGAGAAGAAAAAGAGTCTGAAAAGAAAGAACCCCCTTCTAGTAAATCAGACTTTGAAAGGGAGACAAGTGTAGCTACATTTGGTGACACATTCAGAAGAAGTGTGAAAGGAATGAAGGTCTGATGAGAACAGTGTCTGATCTAGGTGACTGTTTTGATAAGCTGGTAAGGGGATTTGTAGTGAATGTTGGTGACAATTGTGATGATCCTAAAAACCCTGAGTATAGGCAGGTTTTTGTGAGAGGAAGGTGTGTTCACTTCTCACCCTCTATAATCAACAAATTTTTGGGAAGAAGTAATGAGGAAGTAGCTGAGCTGGAAGTCACAGATAATATTTGTAGAACAATCACTGGGAATAGGCTGAAGCAATGGCCTTGTCAAATGAAACTTTCTGCATCTCAACTATCTCCTTTATATGCAGTTCTGAATAAGATTGTTGTTGTTAATCGGGTTCCTACCACTCATTCCAGTAATGTAGCCAAAGAATTGGTTAGGTTCATTTATGTTGTTGGAACTAAGGCCAGGTTTGATTATGGTGCTTATGTCTTTTATGCCACTTTGGAACATGCTAAATCTTTTGCTCTACCCATAGCATTTCCTACTTTACTGTGTGGTATTGTTCTTGACCAACATCCAAATATTCTTGTGGACACTGATGTCCCTTGTAAAAGAAAAGGAAAGCTGAATATTGAGCAAAGGCTGCTTGCAGGGACAAATGTTGCAGCAGGTGTTGGTACATCTGTCCAGCAAAAGCTGGTGCTCTCACTAGGCAGCAAATGATAACTGACTTGATTGAGTCTAGTAGAGCTCTCAGGAAACTGAAGACTGTGATGATCCTTTGAGCAAAGAATTCATGAAGGTTTTTGACATGGGTAGATGTGTTGAATTTTCACCTGATGTGATTAATAAGTTTTTGGGCAGGAGTGAAGAACCTGAAGCTGAGGTAGAGTTTTCTGACAGTGCTATAGGCTTGAGTAACTTTATCTACACTGTTGGTACCAAGACCAAATGGGATTTTGACTCTTATATTTTTCAAACTACTAAGCATGCTAAGCCTTTGGATGTGAAGATGCCAACAACATTTCCAATGTGCTTTGTAGTACTATTCTTGATCAGCATCCTAGTATTTTGATCAGCTCTGATGTTATCTGTAAGAGGGAATCTCCTCTGACATTGCACTATAGACTAGTTGAAGGGACAAATGTCTCACATAATGTTGCAACATCTGGCACGAAAACTTCTAGGTTCATGACCAGAAAAAGAGATGATTGCTGATTTGATGAGACCTATGCAAGTTGAAAACCTTGTTCGAAAGAAGTATGTCTTTTTAGTTGTTGATGATTCCTCCAGATTTACTTGGGTAAATTTTATTAATATCGAATCAAATGTTGTTACTCATGTTAAAGGTTCTGTCAGTTCAAATGTTGTGGGTAGTGTTGGAACATCTGTCAGATGTACCTCTGAAACTTTCAATCTGGTATGAATGTTGCTGTTGTTGATGACACTATTGTTGAAATCGTGCATGTGTCATCTTCCAAGGTTGTTGGTTCTGACACTTTGTCATCCCTCACTAAAGTTGTGGTTGAGTCCCCCAAAGGAACCTAACATAAGTCTAATGTCATATCGGATGTTGAAACATCCTGGACCAACCAGTTAGTGTTGTTGAAACCTGTTCTGCAATCCCCCAAACTTATGCTGATATGGTTCTGAGAGTCCTCAATCTAATGAGGTTGAAGATCAACTAATGGTGGTTTGGAGTATTAAGGTTTTGAATGTGGTAGAAGAAACTAATCTTGATGATCTTCCACTTGACCAAAGTTGTTGCTCAAAGTGTGACTAAAAGAGAACTAGCATGGTACGATTGTTTGGATGTGCATTCTGCTGAGAAGTATTATATGTGTTCAAATGTGTTATGATCAGATGCGATAATGCTCAGATATGTGATGATCAAAGGTGATTACTACTATGGTAAGTGATTGTTTCAGACCTGTTTCTGAAACCTCTAGTTTGATGTTCTTATGTGATGACAATATATCTATTGTTGAAGATGCTTTTGGTATATGTCTCTTGAGATTGACACTGAATAATACTCATCTGTGTTGAATAACTTGTCTGTTCTGGTACGAGATGTTGTAACATCTGTCTCAACATCGTGTTATCTCAAGTGTTCCAACATTGTGTACAACATCTGTCACCAAAATGCTAGAATGTGGTTGACTATGAGCCAAATATTGAGGATGATGTTCTGGGCATCATTGTCACTTGACAGGAAGAGAGTTGACATCTCTTCTGTCCTCTTAGAGAATGTTTCATTCATTCTGAAGAAAATGTCTAGAAATAGAAATTTGTGTTTTGAAGGAGATAATGTTATGAGAAGCTGGATTTTTTTTGTGAGTATGTTTTTAATTATGAAGCAAGCTACAACGTTTATGGTGAAGCTACCAATAACCTTTATGGGTGTAATCTCTAAGAGTATTATGAGACAACTCTTTGAGATCGAAAGATCAGAAGCACTCCAAAGTCAAAAAAAAAAAAAAAAAAAAAAGGAGTGTCTTTGACTTCTGACTATAGATTTCTTTTGTCGGACCACATGTTCCTAACATTGTTTTCTCTGTCGGTTGGTACATGTTGGTTCCAAGAACAATGTTTTCTCATGCTCTTGTCATGTTGTGGAAACAAGGGGAAAATGTCTATTTTATGAGTGTTAACTATGGAGTTTGATGTGGTATATGATATGGCTCCTCCACTTCTGATATATATCTGATGAACTATGTATCCCATGGGGTTATATTTGGTTGTAGTAGCTCTGTGCACTATGTGGTTGATGTGATGAAGATAGTATAGGTTTATGCCTTGTTACTTATGATCTTCATGCTATACTGTTGGAGTTTGGTCATGGTATTGTGGATGAAAGCGCGCATGTTCTCTTTCCACTACTTTTGTTCTCCGTATCTTTTGTGGGCTAGGCCATGGATTTCTAGCACCTGTATGTGCCTATGGTCTGGAATATCTGCACTCTGGATATTTCTGTTTTTGCTACTCTGTGTTCTGATATGTATGATGTTTGTCAAAATTATGACTAAAAAGGAGGAGTAGTGTGTGTGTGGACAAATGTGTGGACTGATGTTCTTACATTTGGTGAAGTTGTTGTTCTTATGCTTCTATGCTCGTATTGAGGGGGAGTGTGAGTTATATATATATATGCATGTGTTGAGGGGGAGAAATGCTATTCAGGAGGAGTAGTAGTGTGTAGCTAGCTTGATAATGTGTTCTGCTAGCTTATGCTCTGATAGTGTGTTTAATGGTTGTGGGAGTGTTATGTTCCTGATGTGTGATGTCATGTCTGATGTCTAGACATCCTGATCTGATGTGTGAGAATTTATTTTTCTCAGTATGTGGGAGTTTATTTCTCCCTATGTGGTTCTTTTGTGAGAGTTTAGTTCTCTCTGTTATGTAACTTGCACTTCTGATACTGCTATGGTACCTCTTTGCCTCTATTCTTTTGTTTAATGCACACTGACTTTATTTGTCAGAATTTGTGGCTAAAAAGGGGGAGTAGTGATCTGTGACATCTGGTATCTATCTGTGTGGACAGATGTGCTGACAGATGTGCTGACATCTGGTATCTGCGTGATGTATGGACAGATGTGCTGACATCTGGTATCTGCGTGATGTGTGGACAGATGTGCTGACATCTGGTGTGTATGTTGTTGCGGTTCTTTCTGCGATGTGTTAATCTTCTAGGCCTATGTCTGAGTGGAGTAAATGTTACCTTCAGCTCTGTGTGATGTGTTGCAAGAATTCCAAAAAGCATTTAAATTTGTAGCATAGGGCATGATCATAATCATAGTCATAGAAATATGGATGATTCATCGTGCTTAGTCATAATCATAGAAATATGGATGACTTTTATGCTTAGGATCACAGTCATAGAAATATGGGTGATTTAGGTCACATTCATAGCAATATGGGTGACTTAGTTAGTTACATTCATAGAAATATGGGTAACTTGTACATGCTTATTTATGAATGCACACATGTGTGTCTACAACAACTATTAAGCGTTAACAACTATATGTTGTTGCGGTTCTTTCTGCGATGTGTTAATCTTCTAGGCCTATGTCTGAGTGGAGTAAATGTTACCTTCAGCTCTGTGTGATGTGTTGCAAGAATTCCAAAAAGCATTTAAATTTGTAGCATAGGGCATGATCATAATCATAGTCATAGAAATATGGATGATTCATCGTGCTTAGTCATAATCATAGAAATATGGATGACTTTTATGCTTAGGATCACAGTCATAGAAATATGGGTGATTTAGGTCACATTCATAGCAATATGGGTGACTTAGTTAGTTACATTCATAGAAATATGGGTAACTTGTACATGCTTATTTATGAATGCACACATGTGTGTCTACAACAACTATTAAGCGTTAATCACTCTGATTGAATGCTTCTGCTATTACAAGGATGTTGTAGTTCCTATGGTTGATTACATTGTATGCTTGTGCTCTGTCATGCATAAATTCAGGGGGAGTGGTAGTATGAATAAGTGACAAGTGTGATGCCAGATGCTGAGACATCTTGGCTTTATTCTCTGGTGGCTGGGAATTTATTTTTCCTAGTTCTATGTTTGTGGGAATTTATTTTTCCCTGGTGATCTTTTGTTGAATGGATGTACTCTGATTATAGGAGTTTACTTCTCCTATCTTTGAATCCACTATGAGAGTTTATTTCTCTCTATCTGCTCTGTGAGGCTATATGTGTTTATTCCTGCTATTGCATGCCTCTGATGCTACTTACCTCTCTTGGAAGTAGTCTTACTATGTGTTACTTTCTTTCCTAGTTGTGTGAACATGTTGACTCGAAGGAAAGGTAATACTGTATCTCTCTATATACTGGTCTAATATTGTTTTAGCCAAAATTTGCCAAAGGGGGAGATTGTTGGGTTTTTGTATGTTGGCTACATTTTGCAAAAACATCTTTTAGCCAAGTGTTGAGACAAATGTGCTTACGCCAAGTGTTGCGACAGATGTAGCAACACTTGTATGTCTGATTGTTCGCGCCAGCTAGCGTTTTTATTTTCTACTCAATCTTTTGAAGATTTGATTGAAGAATTGTTTCAAGGTTTCTTACAGAGGAAGGCGCACATGTTTAATGTGTTTCAGGAGGCAGCCGAAACCCTAGTTATATTTTCTAAAGGAATTATATTTTTGGAAAATATATTTTTGTGTTTCAAAAATAGAACTATTATTTTCAAAAATATATCTTGTGAATATTGCTGCAGAAAATATAAAAGATTTATTTCAAATAAATCTCTGTGCTTCCAGAAGATTAGAAGATTTAATTTTAAAATATATTTACAACAAATATATTTATGGAAGGAATATTTGATGCAAAGAAAGATTTGGTAAAAATATATATTTTGCATCTAGAAGATTTCTTGGAGCTGAAGCATTGTGAAAAGCCCACGAGGCTGTGCTATATAAAGGGTGCTGCTAACCCTATTTTATTCACCGAAACTTGAAGCTAAAATAGAATATCAAAGATGTAGTCTTTTAAGGGTTTCGTGTCTTTAAGCCACTCTCTAGGAGAGTTGGTGTAAAGTGAACCACTCGAGTTGTGAGATGGTCACCGTGTCCTCACTCAGAAACCTATAGGTAATGAGTTGAGTATTGTAATTGGAGGAAGCTTTTAAGCAACTCCAAATTGTGAACTTAGTCGTTGGCTAGGTGGTGATGTTATTGAAGTGTGTCTTCATCTTTGTCAAGGAGAGTGTCTCCATTATGTTGTTATTGAAATCCTTACTGGTTGTAAGGTTGAGGGGAGTGAGACGGGGTCTCATATCTAGGAGTTCCTAGGTAGAAGTGTCATTGGGTAGGGATTAAGTGAGGAGTTGTAAACGGGGGAGTTTAGCTCCGAATTAATACTACTGATAGTGAATTTCCTCCTGGATTGGTATCCCCCAGATTAGGCTGTTAGGCTGAACTGGGTTAACAATTATGTGTGTCGTTTATGCTTTTCAGTATATGTTTTTAATGCTCTGTTTTATTGTTCTTACTGCTAAGACAAGTGTTGCGACAAGTGTCGGCACATCGTGGACAACACTTGTCTACTGTGTACCAGAATTTCACATGTGAAGTTGTGAACTGTGAATACTGAGCACTACTCGTTCACATATTTAAATTAAAAAATTTACAAAAATTGTATAAAAAAAATACAAAATTTATTATTTAAGATATTTAATGAGTATTATAAGAACTCTAGTTAGTATTTTTTAAAGAGAAATTATTAATTAGTTTACACAATTGTCATTTATTAATTAATTTTATGAGAAAAGTAAATTGAAAAATTAAGAGAAAATAGAGTACTTCTTCTAGTTCTTTTTACGAGGAACATTTGAAAAAATCACACAGACCAATAAAACACATTGCAAATACATTTAATACTCTTAAAAATTTAAGTTTATTATATATATATACCCTTATTTAATTACTTTTAATTCAACTAACTTACTTATTTTTAAATTCTATCTCATAAGACCATCCACAATTGTTTCAACTCTCAACATCACTTTTTTCAACTCCCAACACTTCACATCATTTTCTCTTTCTTCCACCTACTCATTCAACATTCATTCAACTTTTACCCTCTCCAATAGTTTTTTCATTCAACACTCCACCCCACCACTTTTATTTCATATTCTTATTTAAATTTATATTTTTTTATGATTATATAAAATTACAATTATCGATTAAAATTAAATTAAAATAATTAATATTTAACGATTTATTTTTTAGTTTTTTTATAATAAAAACAAAATTTATTTAAATAATTTATATGATACAAATCATCTTAACTTAATTTAATATACAACACACAAGTAACGTAACTAGTACGATACAAATAATTTAAAATACAATGCAACACACAAGCAACGTAATTAGCAACGTAATTGTTGGGATAATTAGAAAAATTTTGGCTGTTGAAATGATTATTGGGATCCATTTCACAAAAAAAAAGACCAATACTTCAAGATTAACACTAAGACCATTTACAATGGTTTCACCATTCAACACCAACTTTTTCAATTCCCAACACTCCACATCATTTTCTCTTTCTTCCACCTAATAATTCAACACACATTCAACATTTATCCTCTCTAATGGTTTTTCATTCAACACTCTACCCCACCACTTTTTATTTCATATTTTATTTAAATTTAAATTTTTATTTTTATTATTACATAAAATTACAATTATTGATTAAAATTAAATTAAAATAATAAACATTTAATTGAAGGATAAGTAATTGTTGGGATAATTAGAAGAATTTTGGTTGTTGAAATGATTATTGGGATCCTTTTCACTAAAAAAAACTAAAACTTCAAAATAAACACTAATAGAAGGATAGTAATAAGATTAAGATAGTGAAAAACTTGTTTTTTTTTATCCAAATCAAATGAACCAAGTCTCTATTTATAGACAAAAAAAATCATGAATTTTGGTAAAAAAAATAAAAATAAAATTAATTTGCAATGAAATAATTGAATACAAAGTATTAATGTGATAAAAATTCATACAGCCAATGAAAACGCGCCACATGTCCCTCCTTTCAACATTCAACTATGTTGAATTTTTTCAACAACTCTTTCCTCCACATCATTCAACACACATTTTCAACATACCTCTCCAATCATTCAACACTCATTCAATACACAAACTCAACACCATTGTAAATGGTCTAGACCATGTACAATGGTCATGTTGAAGGTGGGTTTCAACTGCACAAACCAGTCCAATGGGTGTTTAAACTAGTGTTGAAAATGACATGGAAGGGAGAGAAGATGAAAAAACTCAACAGAGGTGAAACTGATAAAGGGGGACACGCGGCAGGCGTTTTGTGGTTTGCAGCAGGTGCGTGTACCACATGCGCTAAGGGTGAGAGTGAGGCAGCGAAAAACGCGGAGAGAGTGTTATCCAGCCACATGGCTGGCTGTGATTGGTTGGTTGGATTTTTATCCATTTAATACTTTGAACTCAATTATTTCGTTGCCAATTAATTTTTTATTTTTTTATTTTTTCACCAAAATTCATGATTTTTTTTTGTCTATAAATAGAGACTTGGTTCATTTGATATGGACACAGGAAAAAAAATCGATTTTTTCACTATATTAATCTTATTATTATCTTTCTATTAGTATTAATCTTGAAGTATTAGTCTTTTTTTTTTTTGTGAAATAGATCCCAATAATCATTTCAACAACCAAAATTCTTCTAATTATCCCAACGATTATCAAAATCCCAACAATTTTAAAATCACAACAATTATCAAAATCCCAACAATTTTCAAAATCCAAATCAATATATTTTCCAACCAACATCCTCAAAACATACCTAATTTTGGTTTTGCACCAAATTTCAATCAGTCATCCTCTGTTCCAAACTTTCATCCATATTATGGATCTATGATGAGAAATTCATCTCAAGCATTACCGTTTAATGGTTATATGCCAATGGTGAATGAAAATGTTCCGAGTGGTGGTGCACCTGAATTTCCCGAATTTTCCACACAAATAATTATTGCTAATGAGGATTCAACTCCTAAGAGCAAGAAAAATCAGCAACCAACATGGAACACTGAACAAAATTTGGTGCCAATTAGTAGGTGGATCAAATTTGGAACAAGCAGTGTTGTCGGGAGAAACTAGAAAGGTGAAACATATTGGGGTCAAGTTGCTGACTATTGTAATGAGCACTGCTCATTCGATCCTCCGCGTGATGGAGTTGCATGCCGAAATCGTTTTAATTATATGAACAAAATACTGGGTAAATGGATTGACGCTTATGATGGCGCTAAGCGTTTCCAAGGAAACGGTTGGTCCGATAATGATGTTTTGGCAAAAGCGCAGGAAATATACGCATGTGGGAAGAATGTTCGATTCACTTTAATGGAAGAATGGAATGCTCTCCATGATCAACCACGTTATAGTAGTCAAGTAGGATCTGGAAGTAGTGGATCTAAGAGATCTCACGAGAGTGATGCATGGGGCTCAAACTCTGTAGGATCTAGTGCTCGTCCTATGGGTAGGGAGGCAGCTAAAAAAAAGGGTAAAAAAAAAAAGCAAGGAAACCTCGGAGGTGGTGGAAAAAGAATGGGCTGAATTCAAACAATTAAGGGAGAAAGAGATTGATCAATTGGAGAAAATGACATTGATGCAACAAGAGGCTAACTGATTGGAGAAACGAAAATTGTATTTATAGTTAAGTTCTGACGAGCATCCCGATGACCAGAAGAAAAAAATGTTGGAAAAGTTGACCCAAGAACTATTTAATAATTAATTTCAAGCAAGTATTTGTCTGTAGTGTTTGCTTTAATATTATTGTGTTTGAATATGTCAGTGTAGTGTTTGCTTTAATTTTATTGCGTTGATTTATGTCAGTGTAGTGTTTGTGACATTTAAATTATTGTATGTTATCATTATTGTATGCTATCATTTTGGCAGTGTAGTATCAATCCCACATTATTGTCTGCTATCTTTATCCGATAATTAACTCTATACAATATTTATTTCAAATCCGTCAGTGGTCTACCACCCAATTCGAATCTAATCTTTAACCGATAATTAACTCTATCCGATATTTATTTCAAATCCGTCAGTGGTCTACCACCTAATTCGAATCTAATCTTTATCCGATAATTAACTCTATACAATATTTATTTCAAATCCGACAGTGGTCTACCACCCAATTCGAATCTAATCTTTATCCGATAATTAACTCTATCCAATATTTATTTCAAATCCGTCAGTGGTCTACCACCCAATTCGAATCTAATCTTTATCCGATAATTAACTCTATACAATATTTATTTCAAATCCGTCAGTAGTCTATCATTTATATATAGGGACTCATGCAACCATTTATGTACCAATCTACCTCCAATATCCCAAATCTCACCCAACTACTTCCAATATCCCAAATCTCATCCAATCTACTTCCAATATCACAACAAATGGATCCATCAAAATATCATTTTGATATCGCAACCTAAAAACAAAGACGTGAAATTGAAGACACTTATATACCCAATCGATTTAGAGAGCGTCGACAAAAAATATTGGAAGATAATGCACCTCGTACTAGAAAATATCTCAATAGAGATCATGCAGCGGCAAACCAAAGACTAATTGACGACTACTTTGCCAATGAACCTACATATGACGATGCAATGTTTCGTCGTCGCTACCGGATGCAAAAACATGTTTTCCTTTGAATCGTTGGGGACCTTTCAAGTAGTGATAACTACTTCACCTAGCGAGTTGATGCATCCAATAAAGAAGGTATATCACCTTTAGCAAAATGTACCACAGCAATGCATATGTTAGCATATGGTATGGCAGCAGATGCGGTCGATGAGTACATCAAAATAGGAGGTACACAACATTGGAGTGCTTACGTAGATTATGTAAAGGAATCATACGATTGTATGAGCAAGTGTATCTGAGAGCACCAACCCAAGATGACCTGCAAAAAATACTACATGTTAGTGAAATGCGGGGGTTCCCATGGATGATTAGGAGTATTGACTGCATGCACTGGGAGTGGAAATATTATCCTAAAGCATGGGAAGGTCAATTTACTAGGGGGGGATAAGGGAACCACCATAGTTATTCTTGAAGCAGTTGCATCTCATGATCTATGGATCTAGCATGCCTTTTTTGGATGTCAGGGAACGTTGAACGATATAAACGTTCTAGATCGGTCACTAGTGTTTGATGACGTGGAACGGGGAAATGCTCCTACTGTTAATTTCTTTGTGAATCAACGTCCCTATAATATGACATACTATCTTGCTGATGGTATCTACCCTTCTTATCCAAATTTCGTCAAATCGATTAGACTTCCTCAAAGTGAACCCGATAAGTTATTTGCAAAATATTACGAGGGATATCGAAGGACATAGAACGTGCATTTGGAGTGCTTCAAGCTCGATTTAAAATCATCCGTGAACCAGCTCGCTTGTGGGACATAGCCGATTTGGGTATCATAATGAGATCATGCATCATATTACATAATATGATTGTTGAGGATGAACGAGACTCATGCTCAACGTTGGACCGATTTTGAGCAATATGAGGAAAGTGGATCTAGTGCACCGCAACCATACTCGACCGAGGTGTTACCCTCTTTTGTAAATCATGTGCGTGCTAGATCCGAGTTCTGTGATCCAAAAGGTCATCAAGAATTGCAAGCAGATTTAGTGAACACATATGGACAAAGTTTGGAATGGGACGTGATTGAAGATGATTTGTATCGTACTAATTATTACGTTGCTTGTGTGTTGCATTGCATTTTAAATTATTTGCATCGTACTAATTACGTTACTTGTGTGTTGTATTTTAAATTAAGTTAAGATGATTTGTATCGTATAAATTATTTAAATAAATTTTGTTTTTATTACAAAAAACTAAAAAATAAATCGTTAAGTGTTAATTATTTTAATTTAATTTTAATCGATAATTGTAATTTTATGTAATCATAAAAATAAAAATATAAATTTAAATAAATATGAAATAAAAAGTGGTGGGGTAAAGTGTTGAATGACGAAACTATTGGAGAGGGTAAAAGTTGAATGAGTGTTGAATGAGTAGGTGAAAGAAAGAGAAAATGATGTGGAGTGTTAGGAGTTGAAAAAGATGGTGTTGAGTTATTTTACCATTGTAATTTTGTAAATGGTCTTATAGAAGAAGTACTATTAGGAATATTAATTAAGTAAAGTACTCATCCTTAAAAAGGGTCATGTTAACATGTGCTTTAAGGACATATATTAAGTTATCTAAGAATAAAAATTTAGTATTTAGTGATATAAAATATTTACCACATTTATCTTCTTAACATGTGTACTTAGATCACATGTTAACATTCTCAATTTATTTTTATTTATTAGTAAAAAATACGGTCAAAACAATATCTCTAAATAGTATAAACAATTAACTGGTTCACTTATGAGTTTAATTGTTGCGCACTATCGGTGTAAATATTTTTTACACATACATCCAATGACGCGTTGCCACATCATTTAATGAATGTAACACATCATGTGTTTTTAATTATCATACATGATGTGTCGGTATATTATTGGATGCATGTGCAAAATAATTTTACACCGACGGTGCATATATAAATTAAATTCTTCACTCACTTATTGCATAACAGAGAGAATATTCTATCCATATTTTTAGGGTATGACTCGGTAGAGTTGTAAAAAATGGGCGGATTGAACCAATTTGGATGTGTCAATCCTTAAAAAAGTCTATAGATACAATTGGACACTGATGTTTTCTCTTTAGACCCTCATGATTCTTTTTCTCCTCTGGATTTTACTTTTTTGCCCTCCAATAAAAACATCAGTTTTTACGAATCGATTTTTTTTCCTTGAAAAAAAAATAGCATTTCTGTTAACCAAATTTTTCCTGAATTTAAACTACAAAATACTTCGGTTTTTGCGAACCGGAGTTTTAATCAAAGAAAAAATTGAAATATTTGGGATATAAAAGATATATGAAAAACCTAAAGAGAAAACATCTTGGATACTTGGTCTTATTCTATTTAGCCTATATGAAAGTTGGATTGAGTTAGGCTAATCCATTGGGCTTTGTGATCAACCTATTCTCAAAAAATTTATGTCATTCTTGTAAAAAATAAATATCAATCACCAAAGAAAAAATTAGACGTGCATTTGACCTCTAAATGTCAAACCAAACAATCGTTATATCTTTATAAGAAAAATGTAAATGCATTTTATCATCTTAAATTTATACAAGATTTTAGCCATTTCATTTCAAAATCCATAATTTTTTGTCCTCTAATTTTACACATTGTTTAAATTTTGGTCTCAACCAAGAATTTTTAAGAAAAAAACACAACAGTGATCTTCTTTAGCCTTGAAAGCTTCAACAAGAAACACATCGTTAATCTTAAGAGGAAAAAAAAACTACTACTTCAACAAGAACATCATATGTCAAGGACCAAACCCCACAAGAACCATGGAATGAAAGAACACCTAGTTCCAATCATTTGGGACTTGGGAGCATAGCATAAGAACATGTGCCACATCAAGAAAAATTCATGCAAGATGCTCAACTGCTTAGAGACAAGTTTCTTTGATTCCACCTCTGATTTTTTACTGCTTAGATATTTAGTTCCTTCCTCGGTCACCATCACACCTCTGATTCAACCCTTCCAGATGCTCAACTGAGGAGGAAAAATCAAGCATAAAAAGATGAAGTTTTTTCATAGAAATCAATACAAAATAGCATGGCATAGTGGCATATATAATGTACACCATCACACCGTCCACTTGGAAATAGAGTACCGCCATTGCTCGCTAGCACAAGAACATACCTTTACTTTGCATTTCAACCAATTTGGCATCAAGTGACTTCTCCAGTACTTCTTCATCGCCAAGTTTAGCTTTTATTGCTTTGAGATCCTTTTCAATATATTTAGCAGAATTCACCTATAGGAAGTGCTATGATGGGTGTGTGTATGAAATTATCAGTGTAATTATGAGATATATGATATATATGGAAGGAATAATAATTTTATTAATGGAAAATATGTTTAAGTAGTACAAAACGATACATGGAAAAAACGAAAAAGCATTTGTTAGTACACTGCTAACAGCCAAGAGCGATGAATGCTCCCCAAGTCACAGACAGAGTGACCCCAGCAAAATAACTACTTTCCAGAATATCTTATTCTTTCTCTAACACCCCATTATATAGCAATCATTTTCACATAATTCATGTACTATCCTGCCACGTCATTATTCTCATTTCCTTTAACTTTCTTTCTTGTATAAACTTGCCAGACTCTTGGCTTGGGCTGCAACTCCAAGCCCAAAGTGATATCCACATTTCTATCAACACCCTCCTCCATATAAACCGCCTTGTCCTCAAGGCCAAAATCTGGAAACTGTCCACGGAGCACATCATCATCTTCCCAAGTAACATCATCAACAGACTTGCCCTTCCATTTTTCATAGTCACTCTAGTTCCCATAATCTGTTCAGGATATATCTCAATCTCATCAATAACCTCCAATTCTTTTGGAAGTTCTCCTTGAGTATGATAATTACCAACTGCCTTTTTAAGCAAAGAGACGTGAAAATCTGGATGAATCTTCGATGTGTCAGGTAGTTGCAATTTATAAGCTACCTCTCCAATCCTGGCTATTATTTTGAAAGGGCCATAAAAACGAGCAGCAAGTTTTTGATTAATTCTTTTAACCACGGATTGTTGTCGGTGAGGCCTAAGCTTCAGAAACACCCACTCTCCAATAGAGAAATTCAAATCTCTCCTTTTTCGATTAGCATAGCTAGCCATTTGTTCTTGAGCTTTCTGCAGATGTAACTTAAGTTGACTCAGTGCTTCATCCCTCTCACTCAACTCCAAAGCCACTGCAGCAACCTTAGTTTCATTTGACAGAAATTTCACAACATTGGTAGCTTGCCTTCCATACACTACTTCAAAAGGTGTCTTACCAATAGACACATTATACGTGGAATTATACCAGAATTCAGCCCACAGAATCCAAACAGTTTATCACTTTCTAGACAACGGTTTATCACTTCAACTTAGTTCCCTGCAACTTAAACAATTCCAACCAAAAATTGCTAACAAACAAGGGGTTACGATCACTGATAATTGATTTAGGGATACCATGCAGTCTTACTATTTCCTTCACAAACAACTCAGCAATACTTTTAGCACTGTTTGGGTGCTTAAGTAATATGAAATGGCTGTATTTAGACAATCTGTCTACAACAACCAACACAACATCATAACCCTTAGATTTTGGTAAACCAGTCACAAAATCCACAGATAAATCCTCCCAAATTGCATTAGGAATGGGGAGAGGCTGCAATAACCCTCCTGGAGTAGTGGCCGAGTATTTCTGTCTTTGACATGTGTCACAGGAACGAACAAAATCTCTGACAGACTTTTGCATTCCAACCCAATACAAATTATCAGCTAACCTTCTATTCGTCCTCAGGAAACCAGAATGGCCACCAGTAGGAGTACAATGGAACTCTTCCAATAACAATGGAATATGGTGATGTGGAAGAAATAACTAACCTCCCATGATAAAATAAGACTCCATTGTTGACACTGTATCCAGGCCTAGCAGCAGGATTGATTTGTAATTCTTGCAACAACTTCTGTATGTCAACATCTGTAGCTACTTCATCTAATAATTTTTTTCTGTCCACCCATGTAGGATAAGATACGATGGCACTGAACTCCACTTCATCATAACACCTAGATAAAGCATCAGCTGCCTTGTTATCCAACCCAGGCTTGTACTTCACCTCAAACTGATATCCCAGTAGTTTAGCTAACCACCCTTGTTGATCTGGAGATGTGACCCTCTGTTGCAAAAAATGCTTTAAACTTTTATGATCCGTAGAAACTGTGAATTGCTTACCCAATAGGTAATGTCTCCGATGTTGAATACAAAGTACCAAAGCCATGAGTTCTTTTTCATACACTGATTTGGCCAAATTCCCATCGGATAGAGCTTTACTAAAGTAAGCAATGGGCTTCTTTTGCTGCATTAAAACTGCTCCAATACCTCGTCCCGTTGCATCACACTCCACCTCAAATGGCAAGTCAAAATTGGGAAGAGTCAAGACAGGAGGTGAGGTCATGATTTTCTTCATTAATTGAAAGGTTTGTAATGCCTCAACACTCCACACAAAGTTGTCCTTCTTTGTTAACTCTGTTAAAGGCTTGGCCAACATACTATAATCCTTGATAAATTTTCTATAATAGCCTGTAAGTCCCAAAAATCCACGTACCCCTTTTACTAACTTCGGTTCAGGCCACTCCATAATACATTTAACCTTTTCAGGGTCTACTGCCACCCCCTCACCAGAAATATGTCCCAAGTAATCTATCAGACTACAACCAAATTTGCATTTAGCTTGATTAGCTATAAAGGAATTTGTTAACAACATAGATAGGACTTGCTGCAGATGTTTTTTGTGTTCAAAAACACCCTTACTATAAATCTAGATATCATCGAAGAATACTAGTACAAACTTCCTCAAGAAAGGTATGAAAATGTCATTCATAATAGCTTGAAAAGTAGCTGAAGCGTTCATTAAACCAAACGGCATCACCAAATATTCATAGTGTCCATTGTGTGTTATAAAAGCCGTTTTGTGTATATCATCATTATGTACCCTAATCTGGTGATAACCAGACTTTAGGTCAATTTTTGAAAAAATAGTAGCTCCATATAATTCATCTTATAACTCATCAACGATGGGAATTGGATACTTATCTGGAATGGTAGCGTTGTTTAAAGCTCTGTAATCTACACACATCCTCCAGCTTCTATCCTTTTTCTTCACCAAGATCACAGGGCTAGAATATGCACTCATGCTGGGTCTTATTATGCCTGCAGTGAGCAATTCTCTCACTTATTTCTCAATCTCTTCTTTTTGATGGTGAGGATATCTATAAGGTCTCACATTGATGGGACCATGATCTGGAAAAAGTTTGATGTGATGAACCTTTGACCTCTTAGGTGGCAACTGAATGTGTTCCTTAAATACCTCAGGAAACTGCTGCAAAATCTCATTCAACTCTAATGGAACAGAGTTGTGTGGAATTTCCATGTGTTGGTGTTGAGACCACCACCAATCAGTGCTCTATTTCATTTGTTTATCCTCTAGAAAACTATTCAAATAACTTCCTTGATTATTCCCCTGGCCCTGTAACTTCACCATCTTACTATCATGCAAGAATTGCATAGATAAAGACTTCCAATCCATCACCACTTTACCAAGAGTACTCAACCACGATACTCCCAACACCATATCCAGCCCACCCAATTCCAAAACCCACGCATCTACAGTCACCTCTATCTGTCCCAATTGAACTTTGATTCCTTTACAAATTCCTTTGGAGACAATTTTGTGACCATCTCCCAATTTAATGTGTTTTTCAGCCATTGGCGTGATGGTGAGTCCCAACGCAGTAGAAATTTGTGGAGAGATGAAATTATGTGTTGCTCCACTATCAATTAACACCAACACATCAATTTCTACAATCCTCCCTTCAATTTTCATGGTGCGATGTCCTCCCATGCTTCCTAAAATGCCCATAGATTTGCACTCCACCTCCTTCTCATCGTCTGAAATAGCCTCCTCCATAGCCACAATTTCACCATCTTCATTAACTGTCTCTCCTTCTCCCAAAATCAACACCCTTAGCGCTTTCTCAGGACACTTATGTTGAGTTAGATGCCACTTTCCTCCACACTTGAAACAAAGACCTTTGGCTCTTCTTTCAATGACCTCGTCGCTTTGAATGCTGCGTATACCTTTCCACGAACTGGATCGAATGTCGTTCTCCAGTTTTCGTCCGGTAGATGCAAGAGAAGACGAAGAATTCGTATTTGAGAATGAGTGTGAACCCGATTTTTGACTTAGGTTAGGTTTGGACTCTTTATGGATTGAACCCGACCCGCTTCTATTTGAATTGGGCCCAAACCAATCACTTCGGCCCATACGTTCTCCACCAATTTTCTTTCCAATACGACGCTCACCATCGTCGTCTTCCTCTTTCAATTCTTCTTCGACATTTTTCGCAACCCTCATCATTTGCATCCTTGATGAAGGATTCAGCATTCTTACCCTTCGCCGGATCTGAGCCTTCAACCCACTCATGAAATATCCCAGGTATTGTTCCTCTAGGAGATGCCCAACTTGTGAAGAAAGAAGCTCAAAGGCTTCAACATAGTCCTATACACTCCCTGTTTGTTTCAGCGCTGATAATTCTTCGAATGGATTCTCCAATCTCCTACCCCCGTACCTCGCAATCAACGCCTTCTTCAATTTAATCCATGACAAATCATCCTCTGTTTCAAGCAGCAAATTAAACCAATGAATCGTAGATCCCTCCATGCTTAGTCGAGCTAACTTCACCTTCATCTCTTCTGTGGTGTTCTGAACATCAAAATAGATCTCTGCGCGTGTGATCCACGCTACATGATCTTCTCCTTCAAACATCGGAAGTTTAACCTTCTTCCCAGCCAAACGAGATTCACTCAGTTCGTTTGCAAACGATCCTTCACTCTCCAGCGCCGATGACGCCGTAGTTCTCTTGCCCAATTGATTGCTCAACTCAGTCATCACCCTACTCTGTTGTTGCATCTGCTCAACTAGGGATTTCAAAGTAGCTTGAACTTCTCCCATCTGATTTTCCAACGCATCAACACGATCTCCCATTTTTGGAACGGAAGCTGTCTTTGGCATCTAAGGTATGTGTATTTATGGGTATTGATCCGGTAGGTCGGACCACTTGATGGGTGTGTGTATGAAATTATCAGTGTAATAATGAGATATATGATATATATGGAAGGAATAATAATTTTATTAATGGAAAAGATGTTTAAGTAGTACAAAACGATAAATGGAAGAAACGAAAAAGAATCTGTTAGTACACTGTTAACAGCTAAGAGCGATGAATGCTCCCCAAGTCACAGACAGAGTGACCCCACCAAAATAACTACTTTCCAGAATATCTTATTCTTTCTCTGACACCTCATTATATAGAAATCATTTTCACATAACTCATGTACTATCCTGCCACGTCATTATTCTCATTTCCTTTAACTTTCTTTCTTGTATAAACTTGCCAGACTCTTGGCTTGGGCTGCGACTCCAAGCCCAAAGTGATATCCACATTTCTATCATGCTAAAACAATCAAACAATAGGTTTTGCACAATAACTATCTTTGAAGGAAGAAAAAGCCCACAGATCATCGTATAACATCTCATATCTCTAAGATAGCTTTCCCATCGTGAGCTCCATTCAAATAAAAAAAGAGAAAGTTTTTCGTTCTTCAATATACAGTGGAAAATTCATAACAAAAATTCCAATCCTCGTGTTAAATGACAGAGCAGAAGTCAAATAACCAGAGGACGGGGAATACCTGTTCTTGTATAGCCTGCATCTGCATGTAGTGCTTTGACATTTTTTTGTGAGCCTGAAAAAGAATTGATAAATTGATCTATATTATCGAGGAAAAACATTACATCATGAATATTAGTCATAAACCCATGAGAATGAGATACTGTTTGGTTTTTGTAGTTTGCTTTCTTAAATGAATAAATTGAAGGTGTGAAAATACAAGAAGGGGGGGTTGAATTGTGTTTTAGCTAAGTTAAAACTTTTTCAAAGTTCTTAACTCAACTAAGTTCGCAGCGGATAAAAGCACAACAATAATCAAGATCAGAGAGAGAGAAAAGCACACAACAAATTTATACTGGTTCCTCTCACAAAACGAGAGTAGTCCAGTCCCCTTGCACTTCCAAGGGATTTCACTATAATCACACAAGATTACAATTGCTCAAGTACACAGCAAGAGACTTCACCACAATGCTCAAGCACACAGCAAGAGACTTCTCAAACTAAAGTAAAGTAAATCAGATTGAGAGTTAATACAAAACTCTTAAAAGAACCTTAATAACAAATACAATGAGTACAGAAAAAAATACTTCAAACTATTTTGAGTAAAACTGAGATTCAAGGTTCAGAGGATAAGAGCTTGTATTAGCAGTTGACAGATCAATGAGCGTGCGCGTATGTATATCTTCAAAATAGATGTGAAGATGTATATATATAATCCAATATGACGCTCCAGTAAAGAATGTGACCGTTGTACAAGAATCAAATTGCACAGCTAACGTTATCTTTGCAGTCTGAGATGAAAGCAACGTTTGCAGACCAAAGTGGTAGTGAGGTTTCACTACTTTGTCACGACAGAAGGTGTTTATACCAAACAGAGTAACTTTCACAGTTTGACTTCTGAGCTACGCAAGAGTGGAATAAGGTTAAATAGCTTGTTTCACAGTTAAATAGCTTGAGTAAGGTCCTTGTAACTTGGTTCCAACGTTCTCTGATTTAGCTGACAAGAAAGTGACTTCTCAGGCACACAGTTGATGGTAATCTTCTGAAGTCATGTTGCTTCTGAAGGACTATCTATCAGAGGCAGAGAGATCAGAGTGTAATTGCCTTGCATCTGATTCTCCTTCTGAACTGTTCTGGCACTTTCAGAGCTTCGTTATGTCAGAGGATACTTATAACGGTCCTGCACATTGGATTGAAAAATTAGTACTACCAATTGTTCATTTAATACTTATTGTTATCATCAAAACTTTATAGATTAAAAATCTTGGGGCTTTAGAACCAATTTTGTTCCAACATAAATGGCTACAAACATAATTGTTTAACCAATATAAATAATGTTGAAAATTGAATGATAACATTTATGATGCAAATTCTATAAAGCAGATTAAGTACTCTCATTACCCCCTTTATGTTGATGTTTATTCGTTAAGCCCCATTACAAGGGAAAATTAATTTTGCATATGTACAACAGAATTTCATCAATGGTGGCACCGCCGAATTGACTACTTGACTGATAAATTTGCTATATAGCCCTATTGGTTGAGGTTTCACAAAAGCTGAATCATATTGCAAATTTAGGTTAGGGTTGCAATTGCATCCTAAAGAAATGTTAAGTAATTAAGAAAGAAAGTCATTACAGTCCAACAAAATTATTACTTAACCCAGACCCAAAATGCTGATGAAGAGCAAAAATAAACTAGCCTTTGGCAACATACCTTGGAGAAAACTTCAACAAGGGAAGTCTTCTCATGGAAAGTGTGCATGGATAATCTTTCAGCATTTCTTGTCTCCTCTCGAGCTAACTTCTTTTCCTCTAAAGCCCTCTTCATGCAAGATAAAAAAAAAAAGCAAAGTTAAGTGGGTGGTAGAAGTAGGAAAAAC
This sequence comes from Trifolium pratense, assembly GCF_020283565.1. Classification (NCBI taxonomy): domain Eukaryota; kingdom Viridiplantae; phylum Streptophyta; class Magnoliopsida; order Fabales; family Fabaceae; genus Trifolium; species Trifolium pratense. The sequence continues at coordinate 63,290,938 of NC_060060.1, read as the reverse complement.
ACTCTAGATCACTGTACAGTCTACATGGAAAGAACGTTCTAAAATAACGTACTTTCAATTTAATTCCTACAATTTCTTTTCGATTCAACTCTCTCACACTTAAAAACATCTTCAAAAGAACTTTCTAAAATAAGAATGTGGTTTTAGTTCATCTGAACTGCAATAAAAAAATTGTGGTTAAAATAAATTTTAAACCGCTAGTTTCCACTTACTTTCAATTTAATTCCTACAATTTCTTTTCTTTTCAATTCAACTCTCACACTTAAAAACATCTTCAAAATAGTCTCCACCACCACTTTTCATTGAGTAAAAAAGAGCAATTGTTTAAAACTATCACTGTGTTAGCTGAGAACGTATTAAGTTTGATTTTGCGAACAATAGAATAGACTAAAATACAACATTAAATTTTTCATTGGCAACTGATTTATGAGGAATGGAGATAATGAACTGAAAAGGATACCTGTACTTTGTCAGGTGATTGGACAATCTTTGATCGTAGATTTCCATTCTCTTTAACATTTTGTACCAGTCTAAATTCAGCACCAGAAATCTGGGCCGAGAAAAGGAAATAGAAATTAGAATTACCAACAAATATTATAATCTATCATCAAATACCCGCAAAGCTGCAAAGGAACTAACATTTACTAGGAACTAATCAGATTAAGCTTTAATTACCGATGGTTATAAACAAAAAATGAACAAAAGGAACCTTCCAAAAATGCATCCTGCTATACATGTTCAAGTTACAAAAACAACTAGAGGTTCAATGTCCTAATCCTAACATCAATTGTTCATAGAAACCTATGCATCAATTGGCTTTTCTTCTATATACTGTTCAAAAAACCCATAAATCAAGAATATTATGTAATTCATTATGTTAACTAAGCTTCAATTATTGTTCAAAGCATATTATGATTGTGATCTATCAAATGAAAACCTCACCTTATCATCCATTTCCACAGTTTTCTCTTTCAACTTCTTTAAAGTAGTCCTCAGAGACATATGTTTGTTGTTCAGGTTTGCGATAGTTTGACGTAGCTCTTTCACTTTTGCATCTACTTCCTGAACAGAAGGCATCTCCCTTTCCCTGGATTCTTTGATTTCAGCAAACGCCGGTTTCAACTATAACAACGGAATCAAACTCAATTTATCACTACACATACAATTGGCAATCCAAAAAGAATGAAGATGTTCGGCCAAGTAATATTAATAGTTTCACTGAGTTATATCTTATCGACGATTATGCATACCTCTTTGACTTATCGACCGAGTAATATTAATATTTTCACTGAGTTATATCTTATCGACGATTATGCATACCTCTTTGACTTATCGACTTAGTAATATTAATATTTTCACTGAGTTATATCTTATCGACGTTTACGATCTTATTATTATTTTTCTATTAGTGTTTATTTTGAAGTTTTAGTCTTTTTTTAGTGAAATGGATCCCAATAATTGTAACACCCAAACCCCATATTTTAACACATGAAAACTAATAATTTGAAAATTGGGTCGTTACAATAATCATTTCAACACCTAAAATTCTTCTAGTTATCCCAACAATTATTTAAATAAATTTTGTTTTTATTACAAAAAACTAAAAAATAAATTGTTAAGTGTTTATTATTTTAATTTAATTTTAATCGATAATTGTAATTTTATGGAATCAAAAAAAAAAAATATAAATATAAATTTAAATAAGAATATGAAAAAAAAGTGGTGGGGTAGAGTGTTGAATGAAAAACTATTGGAAAGGGTAAAAGTTGAATGAGTGTTGAATTATTAGATGGAAGAAAAATAAAATGATGTGGAGTGTTGAAAATTTAAAAGGTTGGTGTTGAATGTTGAAACCATTGTAAATTGTCTATTAAAGAAGGAAATCCATAATCTTCACAACAAGAGTAGATCAAATCTTACCGTAGATTTCAAAATTAAAAATTAAAAATCAAAATTAAAATAAATATTAATTAAAACAAACATATATCAATTTTGATTTTTAAATGATCGAGTCATTTTGACTATATGCACTATTCACATATCTTGTTTTGATTTTATTTTTCTACTAATAAATAAAAATAAATATTAACATATAAGATGTTGTTGGATTCATCTCGATGAGTATTTTCAAAATATCATATTTTTATAATTTTTACTATTATACAATTAAAAATATTAATCGGCAAAGTTATGCATTGACATGCATGACACAGTCAACTGACTCACTTATTTTGGAGGGGAATAAACTATAAACAATTTTATTGAGTAAACAGTCACATTAGTCTCTGAAAGTGTCATTCGCTATCAAATAAGTCCTTGAAAGAACGAAAAATAAAAAAAAACTCCCCGATTGTTAATTCCATTAGTCAATTTAGTCCAAAACGTTAAAGATCTGTTAACTTGTGATGATGTGTCTTATAATATGCTGATGTGACACTCTGACTAGGATGTTTTAATGATTTGTTGAATTTTTTTTAGTACACTTGGTGTAACACCCAAACCCATTATTTATATATTTCTACCTTTAGTAAAAATCTTTTTCAAAATACGCAACGGAAAATCACATTTAATTTATTGAATATTGGTTCGAGTATTACACTCCTCTATCAAAATAATACTAATGTAATTAATTAGTAAAAACAGTGTTTATACAAAATAATCATTTCTCAAAATGTATAGTCTTACAAATAAATATCGAAAGTCATAAAGACCCTATAGTCTAAATACAACCCTTTCCCGTGTCACAATCAGAGCGGAGCTTCATCGACGACTCGACATCGAATACCACAAAATCCTGAAAAATCTGGACCCCCAACGATCCAGCACATAACACATAAAAGAGAGTTAGATAACATACTCAAAATATAAGTGTAAGTAAATGGTACTTAAACACTTCTTCATAAAGACATGCATAATCATACATTATACATATACACCACCATCATTCATGCATATTCATATATCATGCATATTCTTCATCTATCACATAATCGATCATCCACAATTATACACCAAACATATAGTTTCACGTCGTCTCGGACAATACCAAAACATCAACAAATACACATAACTCAATTACAAATAGGAATACACATAAAGTTCCTAATGTAATCTAACACCACAAATACACGGTTCAGATTATGGTCATGACGGACCCTGCGTTGTTCATTTTATAGTCATGACGGACTCTGCTCCTCACATACGGATTAACAATCAACATTTACCAAGTACGTGTCAAACATTATTTATCATAAAATGCACACATAATCCCTAATGCAATCTAATGCTTCACATTCATGCTATGTCCTCTAGACACCTCTAATGCATGTGGTACCATCTTCTTTATTAGAGTATCTCACCTCTAATATCCTTCTTTATCGGATAAATATAATCCGACATCCTTCTTTATTGGAATATCCAATATCACATATATTCATGAATGCATGTATATGTTTTTCATGAATTCACTCACAATCATTTTAATTAGCATTAAGCTCTTCCTTTACTAATGTGGAACACTATCCAACATTACTTCTTTATTAAGATAACACTATACCTTAATATACGTCTTTATTAGAATAATATAATTCTAATATCCTTCTTTATTAAGTTGATTAACACCTTAATATACTTCATTTATACTTCATACATGATTAACAATCATTATAAGCATCAACAAGCATTAACAAGCATCAACAATCATCAACAAGCATCAACAATCATGTAAGAATAAGACACTGATTGAAAATACATGCAAAGGAAGACAGCAGATGAAAATCTGGTGAAATCTGCAACATTTTCGCCTGGGGCGAAACTAATTTCGCCTGGGGCGAAATTCTACTGGTTGCCCACTGCCCTAATTTCGCCTGGGGCGAAATATATTTCGCCTGGGGCGAATTCTCTGCAGAATGGACTGGTTCTCACACAGACAAATTGTGCAGGATTTCTGCAGGACAGCCTCTCATTGCAACGATCATAACTTGGGCTACGAAAGTCCAATGGAGACGCACATATACTCGTTGGAAAGCTAACAAACAGGGCTACAACTTTTATGTTGGCCACTAAAATCAGTTCACAACGAAAAGAGGTAAAAAATGCACGTAAAGGTTCAGACTTCATAGATAACAATTTTCTACATTTCTCATTTCAAACTCTAAACTCTCAAGACTCTCACATAAACCATTTTTCATGTTATAAACCCCAAATAAGTTTATATTCAAGTGCAACAAGCATATCTAAACACAAAAGGACAGTTCATTTATCAGATCTACATCATAAACATCGAAAAAGTAAAGATTGAACACTTTTTCATCAAAACTCTCAAGAACACAAAGTTCTTGAGTTTAATCTTTCATAAACTCGTTTTAACCATTATTTCCGTTCATTAATCATGTTACAAGCATGTTAAACATATCAAGAACCTTAGGAACGATTTCCATCAAGAAAATCCATTCCAAGCTAAAACGAAAATGGGGTGGAGGAAGTTCGGGTGAGGAGAAATCGACATTCTCCCCTTCCTCGAGTCACCCACGAATATGGAATCTACTCTCTTACCTGGATTCGAAGAAAACTCGATGAATGATCTTGAATCCCTAGCTCTCCCTTGCCCTAGCTCCTCAAGCTCTCTCCTCCTCTCTCAAGAACACAAAAGACATGAGAAATGAATTTCTCTCTCTCTTCCTTGCTTCATGGCCATAAGGGCGCCACACACACACCTCACAAGGCCCATTGGGCCTCAAGCCCAATTGGCTTGGCCCAATTACACGTTAACTCACTCTACTCGCCTAATAACTAAAGTACTCGATAAATAACTCAAGTTATTAACTTAATTAAAATGCCACGTTAAATAAAATATTTTAACACATAAAAATAACAATATAAAAATTGGGTCGTTACAACTCTCCCCCACTTAGAAGATTTTCGCCCTCGAAAATTACGCGACTAAAACAACTCCGGATAACTCCTGTATCCGACCCTCCAACGAAACGCTCAAAACGCTACACATTACCAAGTATGACAAAATTAGTTTATCCCATCCAACACAATTTTTGTCCATTTATCAACAAGAGATCAAGGACGGCCAGTTCCTCAATTTGTCGATAGATAGTCAACAATCATGATATCGGCATAAACCATTCTTATCAAACCGCTAAAATTCCCACTCCGCACGAAACATCCATAGACTCACATTCTACGACCTCACAACGTTACCCTAAAATAGGTACAACCAATCGAACACACTCCGAAAGGTACTCCCGTGGAATACTCCACAACTCCACAAATCCTATAAGTCTCTGATTCCCTCATGAATCACTCAACCGTGGTACACCACTTATTCATATTCGAACCTTATTCCAACATATCACTCGATAATTCAATTCCAACAATCACTCGATGACCAACATTCTCAAACTTTATTGACACATGTTAAAAACTACCGTCTCTAACCGTCAAATTCCTTTTCTCACATATCTTCAATCATTGAGTCGAATCCCAACACGACTATTCCGTTCCCAAGTAATCTCTCAACCAACATTTGCATTCCTTAACGCAACATTTTCCAATACCACTTCTCTTTAATACATTCGATCCCAAAATCAAACTCTTGAATTAAATCCACAAAGCTCCAAATACTCGTCATACGATCTAACTCTATCCATTAAATTCTAATATAAGGTACAAGGTCTTCCAATATCAACTCTTTGTCTACTCCCAACATGACATTTCTAGAAAATTTCTAAAAATTCTCGTCCAAAATACATTTTAAGTTATGCACCAAATCACTACCGTTCCATCATCCATGATGAAACAATTTAAAATCCTTTACTTCATTGTCACCGATTACGACCATACTACATCAACATCCACGATGCATCTAACAAAACTAGTCTCTACCGACTCTTCCATTCCACAAATCCAAATTCCTTAACAAATACTTACTCACTCTTATCTTTTGGGCACTACAAAATGCTCTCCGACACTTACTTTGGGCATCGCCTTCAACTCCTTACTATACGTGCTCAAACACAACATCTACTCACATGTGCGGTAATCCTTTTCGCAACTCTCACCTAGCACAAGTCACTTCCAACATGACTTCATACTACTCATTCTCAACACGTTCTCCAACGGCTAACTTCCTTATTCTTCATCATTCAAAATGATACCTCTCATTTAGCTTCATCTCCACTTCTAGGATCTCATTCAACTTCGACACAAATTGCCCTGTCATTATCCAAATCCAATCACTCTTCGACAAGCCTCTCACAAAATCTTTCGAATAAACTCGACTACTCATACAATCCTCACTTCCAACGATTCAACAAACATACCAAACCTATTATGATATTTCTCAATTCCATTCTCATTTACTTTAAAACCTACTTCCCTTCATCGATTAATTAACACCAACGGTTCACTAATCTTCACATCTCTTTCTCTAAGCTTCTCAAAGTTAGGAAATTAAAACAACACAAGAAAAATGAACATTGCAACGCAATAATCCATATTCACATTTATTCTAGTCCTAACAAACACAAGAAGACAAGAAACTCACATCCAATCAACTTAGGACACGACATCAACAAAATAAAATTCTTGTCTGGCTCCCTCGCTTAGCAAAAGCTAGCGAGTTCCCGGCGAGACAAGTCAAAAACATTCACAGGATATAGCAAGACTTAGCGAGACTCAGCGAGGTTCATTCTTCGCCTAGCGAGCACATCCAAAAATCTGGGTGCTCTGCTACGGTTTTGAACTTACGCTCACTAAACTCTCGTTTTCTCGACCCACTAATCCACAAAATCCAAAACATCAAGCATATAACATCATTATAGACTTGAAAGCACAATTAGAATCATGCATCACAATTACAACATAGGATTATGAGATCTTCATGTTTTTACTCATAAAACGCATAGCAATTCAAATGCCTAGTAATCATCTAGCACATGTTATAAACAAACATATAACAAACACATACCAGGACACATTAATATCCTACTCTTCTCACCATTTTGAAAATTAATTTTCACTCACCCAAAAGAAAATAACTCTATATTTTCATCAAAATCTTCAAGAAATAATATTAGTTTTTAAAATTATTTCAAATCATTACCACATGCAGTTTTATATCATGCCGGATCGTCTCATGCCGGATCGTCACATGCAGTTTTACATCATGCCGGATCATCAACAATTAGCAAATAAGCATCAATCCATCAAGTTTAAACTACAAAAAGGTTAAACTCTACGCATATACAACTATTATAAACATAGAAGTATAGCACTCACACCATTACTCAACAAAACAATGGATCTATTAATCCAATTCACACCACTCATAGTTCCTAAATGAACAACATGAATGATTTCACAAAACTGTTGGAACAAAATTGATTTGAAAATGTTTGCCCCTAAATCTATAAAGGTTTTGATGATAACAAAGTATTAATTAACAATTGAATGGACTAAAAATTTACTTTAAGTGCGCAGATATAAGCATCATATAAGCTCTGAGTGAAGTTCAGAGGATGTGAATTCAGAAGTTCAAGCGCTCAGAAGATGTTGGACTTCAGAGGTTACAACGTTCAGAGGATGAAGACTTCAGAACTTCTTGTCTGTCTACAAGCTTCATCAAACTCTGAAGATCTCTTTGAAAGATGTGAAGATTCTCTTTACTAGTCAACTCTTCTACCAATGAAGAAAAGGACCTTTCAAGCCTGATCAGTTCAGCTACCTCTGTTTTGTCTGTCCTATCTTGAGAACGTGGGTCTTCAGTTTTGTTAGCTGAATAAGGAAAGTCCACTCTGCAGTAGTCAAAGTACCTGAAACTCTTTCTTAGTTTTGGATACAATCAAACTGCATCAAGACAGGCTGCTTGAAGACAAAAGATTATCAACTCCAACGGCTCTTTTTGCAACGACTCCTTTCTAGTGGTATATATACTAGAAGATTCAGCTACAACAAAATATACAATTATCAAGAATTGAACGTGCGCTGAACAAACTCTGAACTCTGTGTATACAAGCTCTGAACCTCTCATTAAGTGTTTTTGCACTTTAGCCAAATACTTTGTACTATCTGTATTTGCTCTCTTTAGGTTCATCTAAGAGCTCATGTATATTTTTATATACTTTACTTTTACTTGAGGAAACTTAAGCTTGTGTGCTTAAGTGTGAAACTTAAGCTTGTGTGCTTAAGTGTGAAGTCTTAAGCTTGTGTGCTTGAGCATTGTTGAGAAGTCTCTTGCTTGTGTGCTTGAGCAGGTGTAATCTTGTGTGATTATAGTGAACTCCCTTGGAAGTGCAAGGGGACTGGACTACTCTCGTTTTGTGAGAGGAACCAGTATAAATTGCTTGTGTGATCTCTCTCTCTCTCTTGTTATTATTTGTGTTATTTATCCGCTGCGAACGTAGTTGAGTTAAGAACTTGAAAAAGTTTTAACTTAGCTAAAACACAATTCAACCCCCCCCTTCTTGTGTTTTCACACCTTCAATTGGCATCAGAGCACCTGGTCTGTTACTTTCACTTAACAGTGAGACAGTAAAGATCTTGTGAGAACACTATGTCTGGAGGAGACGATAGTAGCACTAGAACCGGTGAGGTCAGTGGTGCTGGTGGTGGTCCTAGAAATGCTTTTGGTTATGACTACTTAAGTAATGAATCACATGAACATAGTGGCAACAGAAAAGCCCCTATATTCAATGGTGATGCTTCATTATTTGAGTGGTGGAAAGAGAGATTGTATAGCAATATTACTGCTATTGATCATGAGTTGTGGGATTTGGTTGAGTTGGGAGTAACTTTTGAAAACTTAAATGAACATGGAAGATTGTCCATTGAGCATAGAAAGTTACTCACACCAGCTAACTTAAAAACCTACACTAAGCATCATAGAGTAAAGGACATTGTTGTTGGTGCTATTAGACATGAAGATTATGTCAGAATAGAGGACAAGTCTACTGCTAAATCTATCTTTGATTCTATGTGTGCTACCTATGATGGTAATGAAAAGGTTCAAGAGGCTAAAGCTAGTCTTTTGATAAGGCAATATGAACTATTCACTATGCAACAAGATGAAAACATTGAGACTATGTTTACAAGGTTTCAAATCCTTGTATCTGGTCTTAAAGCTCTCAAAAGAAGTTATTCCACCTATGATCATGTTCAGAAGATTCTGAGAAGTCTTCCTATTGCTTGGAGACCCAAGGTCACTGCAATAGAGGAAGCTCAAAATCTCAAGACTCTGAGTCTTGAAGCTCTGATAAGCAATCTCAGAAGCCATGAGATGGTTCTGGATGCTGACTCAGAAACTAAGAAGAAGTCCAAGTCAGTGGCTTTACAGTCAACTAAGACTACTTCTAAGGCTCTTAAGACTCAGCTTCTTGATATTGAAGAAGAATCTTCTGCTGATGGTCAAGAGGATGAGATGAATGAGGATGAGTTTGCTTTATTCACCAAGTTTCAGCAATGGAACAGATTTAACAAAAGAAATTTCAGAGGAGGTAACAGCTCCAGAAATTTTGTCAGCAAAAAGGATGATCAGAAGAACTGCTTCAACTGTAAGAAGCCAGGACACTTTATTGCTGACTGTCCAGAAATGTCTGCTAAAGACAAAAGCAAAAGATACAGCTCAAAGAAGCAACAATTCAAGAGTAAATTGAGAAAGAGTCTGATGGCTACCTTTGAAGAGCTATCATCTGAGGAAGAAGTTGAGGAAGAAGAAGAAGCAAATCTAGCCCTGATGGCTTCAGCTGACTCAGATGCAAACTCAGACGATGAATCAGAATCAGAATCAGATTCTGAAGTAACTGATGAGGTATTTTCTGACTGCTCTAAATCTCAACTTATAACAGCACTTAACAAGGTCATTGAGAAACATCTCAGAGTGTTAAGTAAACAAAAAGTTTTACAAGAAAAGCTTAACACTCTGACTGAACAAGCAGAACATTTTCAAGGTCTATATCAAGAAACTCTGAATAGAGTAAATGACTTTGAAAAGGGTTGTGCTGTTTGTCACAAACCTATTGATGAGCAGGAAATAGCTCTTCAACAGTTTGTGCATCTCAACCTTGGTAAGAGCAAAGCTGCTAATCTTGTTTATAATTTCATGAGACATAGAGGAGAGGGACTTGGCTATGAATATGGTAGAACATATTCAAAGCTAAAGACCTATCCCAAAAAGGTTGGAAAATCTTGGGTTTACTATGTTGTACCTCAGAGTGAAGAAGGAAAGAAATTTGGTACTCTGGAAGATGAGGACAATAATCTGAGAGATTTGGGAAATGACAACTCAGAGGAACCAAGTTCCTCAGGATCTGGGAAGAAAAGCTCAGAAGATAAAAGCTATTCAGAACTTGACAGTATTAGTTCAGATGTTCTGAAAGTTTCAAAATCTGAGGCTTCAACTTCTGGAACCAGAGGAATTCTTGTTCATGAGAAAAGTCAACCTAAGGGCTCAGAAATTCTTAAAAGAAAGTCAAACCTCAAACCTCAGAGGCAACATAAGACTAAGGTTATTTATGATTCTAGAGTCAGTAAATATAACCAGTCAAATCAATGGACTGGTGATAAATACAAACTCTGGAAGCATAAACAATCCAAGTCCTGGAATAATAACAGAACTCAAACTAAGAAACATTTTCAAAAGAGTTATTATTCCAAACCAAAATCTTTCTCTCACACTCAACAACACAGTAAACATTTGTGGACTAACAAGCGTGGACCCAGAAGATGGGTACCAAAAGTTGAAATTATGTATCATTCAGATTTACCAACTAGGAAAGGATATGTCCTACCTAGAGTATGGAAACAAGTCCTATGCAAAGGAAGAAGGGCTTATGTCCTAGACCAATGGCTGACAAGTTCTCAAGTTAACAATCAGAACTTGATAAATGAAGAGGAAGAATATTGGGATGACTTTATCATTAACTGTGATAAAGAGTTCCATCTTAGTGATTAAAGTTGTTTCTCATACAGCCTGCTACTCAAAGAAATATCATGAAACACTCATGGTATCTGGATAGTGGGTGTTCAAGGCACATGACTAGTGACAAACAACTGTTTTCCAAGCTAACCATGAAAGAAGGAGGTTCTGTTGGCTTTGGAGGAAATCAGAAAGGAAAGATAATAGGTACAGGTACAGTAGGTAATTCTTCCCTATCTATTAATGATGTTTGGTTAGTTGATGGACTTAAGCATAATCTATTGAGCATAAGTCAATTTTGTGACAATGGTTATGTAGTCATTTTTAATAAGGAATCATGTACTGTAACCAAACAATCTGATAACTCCATTATATTCAAAGGTCTTAGAAAGAACAATGTTTATAAAATTAATCTTTCTGATTTGAATGAACAAAAAGTGATGTGTCTTTTGACCTTGAGTGAAGAAAAATGGATCTGGCATAAGAGGTTAGGCCATGCTAACTGGAGGTTAATCTCTAAGCTTAGCAAGCTTGACCTTGTCAGAGGTTTACCTAAAATCAAATATCACTCAAATACACTTTGTGGTTCATGTCAAAAAGGAAAGATTACAAAATCTTCTTTTAAACCTAAGAACATTGTTTCTACCACAAGACCATTGGAACTTCTTCACATTGATCTTTTTGGACCAGTTAACACTGCTTCTATCAATGGAAAGAAGTATGGATTAGTAATTGTTGATGATTACAGTAGATGGACTTGGGTAAAATTCCTTAGAACAAAGGATGAAGCTTATGATGAGTTTAGCATCTTCTGCAAACAAATTCAAAATGAAAAAGGCTACACTATTTTAAAAGTTAGAAGTGATCATGGTGGAGAATTTGAAAATGAACCTTTTGAAAACTTTTGTGAAAAATATGGCATTCTGCATGAATTCTCTTCTCCTAGAACGCCTCAACAAAATGGGGTTGTAGAAAGGAAGAATAGAACTCTGCAAGAAATGGCCAGAACCATGATGCATGAAACAAATGTAGCAAAGTTTCTGTGGGCAGAAGCTGTAAACACAGCATGTTATGTTCAAAATAGAATCTATATCAGATCTAAGTTGAACAAAACTGCTTATGAATTGTTCAAAGGAAGAAAACCTGACATTTCTTATTTTCATCAGTTTGGATGTACATGTTATATCTTGAACAACAAAGTCCATCTAAAGAAATTTGATGCTAGAGGTTATAAGGGTATTTTTATAGGATACTCTGAACGCTCAAAAGCATACAGACTGTATATTTCTGAAACACACACTGTGGAAGAAAGTATGCATGTCAAATTTGATGACAAAGAGCCTGACCAAGTGTCAGAGCTTGTGGAAGGTTTGTCTAGATTTCAGGTATCAGAGGATCAATATTCAGATATTCCAAACTACTCAGAACATCCATTTTCTGAAGAACCTCTGAATACAACAGTTCCTACAGACTCTGTACAACAAAGAACTGAAGCAACTGCTGAACCTGATGTTGATGAGTCTGAAGATGATGAGCCTCCAAGAAATACCTTCAAATACAAATCATCACATCCAGAGGAACTGATCTTAGGCAACAAGGATAGTCCAAGGAAGACAAGATCTCAACTGAGAAATGAGGAATCATTAGTTGGTCTTATCTCAATGATGGAACCATCAAAGATTGATGAAGCTCTGAAAGATGATGCTTGGATTGTAGCAATGCAAGAAGAGCTGAATCAATTTCAAAGGAATGATGTGTGGACTCTAGTGCCTAAGCCTTCACACAAGAACATTATTGGAACAAAATGGGTATTCAGAAACAAGCTGAATGAACAAGGTGAAGTGGTAAGAAACAAGGCTAGATTGGTTGCACAAGGTTATAGTCAACAAGAGGGGATTGACTATACTGAAACCTTTGCACCAGTTGCTAGACTTGAAGCAATCAGGTTACTTCTATCTTATGCTGTTAATCATGGAATAACCTTGTATCAGATGGATGTTAAAAGTGCCTTCTTAAATGGTTTCATTTCTGAAGAAGTGTATGTTAAGCAACCTCCTGGTTTTGAAGATGTCTCAAACCCAGAACATGTTTTTAAACTGAAGAAATCACTGTATGGTCTGAAACAAGCTCCAAGAGCTTGGTATGATAGACTCAGTAATTTCCTTCTTGAAAAAGGTTTTGAAAAAGGAAAGGTTGACTGCACACTCTTTAGAAGAATAACCAAAGAAGACATTTTAATCATTCAAATTTATGTTGATGATATTATTTTTGGTTCAACTAATGCTGCTTTGTGCAAGAATTTTTCTAAGATAATGCAGGATGAATTTGAAATGAGCATGATGGGAGAGTTGAAGTTCTTTCTTGGAATTCAAATCAATCAGAAGAAGGAAGGAACTTATGTTCATCAATCAAAATACACTAAAGAACTTCTGAAGAAATTCAATCTAGATGACTGCAAGATAATGAATACTCCTATGCATCCAACTACCAACATGGGCAAGTCAGATGATGAAGGAAAGGTAGATCAAAAGGTCTACAGAGGTATGATTGGTTCCTTACTCTATCTGACAGCCTCTAGACCAGATATTTTATTCAGTGTATGCTTATGTGCAAGATTCCAGTCAGATCCTAGAGAATCTCATCTTACAGCTGTAAAGAGAATCTTCAGGTATCTGAAAGGAACAACTAATCTTGGACTTCTCTATAAGAAATCCAATGATTATGCGCTAAATGGATTCTGTGATGCTGACTATGCTGGAGATAAAATTGAAAGAAAATCCACAAGTGGCAATTGTCAATTTGTTGGTGAAAACCTTATCTCCTGGGCTAGTAAGAGACAAACTACTATAGCTTTGTCTACAGCAGAAGCAGAATACATTTCAGCAGCTAAGTGTTGTACACAACTACTCTGGCTAAAATATCAGTTAGAAGATTATCAGGTAAGCAGTAACAATATTCCTTTATATTGTGATAATACTGCAGCCATTCATTTATCTAAAAATCCTATTCTACACTCTAGAGCCAAACATATTGAAATTAAACACCATTTTATCAGAGATTATGTTCAGAGAGGCATTATAGATATCAAGTTTGTTGATACTGAAAATCAATGGGCTGATATATTTACTAAAGCTTTATCTGTTGAAAGATTTGATTTTATAAAGAAACATCTGAACATGTTTTCAATCTCTGAATGAAAAATTTTTTTTGGCAATTAAAGTGTAAGAGGTTATGTATATCAGAACTTATGATTCAGAACATCTGATACATAAGCTCTGAAGTACTTAACTCTGATAGAGAATTTTAAATAACTCAGAGGCTCTGAACTATTTAAGTGGGAAACGTTTAGTATTCACTGCTGAACAGTTGTCCATTAAAATAGCAGTTACCAAGTAAATTTCTGCACGTGGTCTACGTGTGTCAGGTAGTGGGTGGTTAATGATGATTTTTGGTATTCAACTTTCTGTCAATTAGCGTAACTTCCCAAATTTGCTATTTTCGTGTTAACTGTGTGCATTTAAATAAAACTTACACAATACACTTGCACACTATTCACTTTCACAACCTACACTTTCATATTCTCTCTAAACCTCCATCAAACTTTCTTTCTCTCTCGTTAGTTTTTCCAAACCTTACCCTAATCTCCAACAATGGCTGGTGCTTCGTCTTCTTCGTCAAAAAGGATTCCACCGTTTATATTTAAAAATCTTCAGATCGTTGGGAACGAGATGGAGTTTCCAGAATCTGAACTCACTTTTCTTTCAGAGAAGATGGTTGATTTCGACGGTCTACAAGCTAATGGGTTTGAAGTTAAAAAGTACTTTATCACTCAAGGTTGGGATAAGTACTTCGACATGCTTAACGGTCCTATCTACCCAGATTTGTTGAAGAAATTCTGGATGAAAGCAAAGGTGTTTGATAAGCATGAAGCTAAGAAGGAAGAGCTTGCTGCAATAGAAAGGAATCCTAGTCTGAAGGGTAAAACTAGGAAGGAAATGGGTTTGCTGGATTATACAGGTGTACAGATTAGGTCAAATATCTGTGGGATGAACATGGCACTCTCGCCTATTCATTTCAATGCTCTTCTTGGTCTACCTAACTCTGGGATAGAGTTAGATGTGTTTGAAAAGGATACAAGATACAGAGATGATCTTCTGCATCTCATTTGCACAGACTTCTCCTTAAAAGGGAAAGTCAAGGGTTTGACTGATGAATGTAGAGTTCTTTTCAAGATCATCTTAGCAGCTATCAGTCCAAGGGTTGGTGGGACTGATACAATCTCCTGGACTCATCGTCATCTGCTGTATTTCCTTCTGACAGGAAAGAAGGTTAATCTTGGAGATTACTTTTTTGAAAGGATTTGTGAAGCCATTTTTGCAAGTAAATCTCAGAGGAAAACTACTATAGTTTATCCTAGGTTGCTGTCAGACCTTCTGCATCAAGGTCATGTTGTTCAGAACTTAAGGAAATTCCACCCAGAATTGGTTCAGAAGAAGTTTTATCCAGAGATTCTGAACGCCAGTTTTCTGTCCAAGATGCGTTTGATTGCATCTAAGCCTGTTGCTCCCCCACAAGAGTTCTCTGTTAGGCTTGAAGATCGTCTGTATGTAGAAGGCTACCCAGTTATATCTGAAGCTGATGCTGAGCATGTAATTCAGGACTACTTGGAAGTGCTCAGACAAGAAGGTTTTGTTGTTGACAGGAGTATGGTTCCTCCTGCCCCTGTAAATCTGTATAACCCTAAGAGGAAACCAAAGAGAAAGGCTGAAGCTCAAGATGTTCTACCTAAGCCAGATCTTTTGGCTCAGAAGAAAGTCAAAGTTGAACAATCTATGGCTGAGCAAAGGACTAAGAGGAAGCATGAAGAAACTGCAAACAAGGCTGCTGAGGGAGCTTCCAAACAGCCTATTGTTGTTGAGGAAGACAGTTCATCTGAAGAATCTACGTCAGAAGATGAGACTGAATCTGATGAAGAGACTCTGGCTGCTCGTTTGAGGAAAAGACCTGCTCCTAGTTCCAAAGATAAAGGTAAGTCTACTAAGTATGATTTTAATGAAAATGAGATTGGAATAGGTTACACCAAACCTCTCAGAACTATTTTACCAACCTCTGATATTCCAACCTCTGATAACCCCCTATCTGAACTTGAAAAACATCTGAGCCCTGACCCTCTCAATAATCACCCTCCTTCTCATGAAACTCAACACAAATCTAGCTCACCTCCTAAACCTAAATCACCTCAACCTCAACCTCAACCTGACATTCTACCATCTGAACCTCAACCAGATATTCCAAATGCTGAACCAACCTCTCCTATCAAACAACCTTCTCCACTTAGATCTCCTAACACCACCCCTGAACACATTGCTCCTGAACCAACACCTGACCATAAATCTCCTGAACCATCTCCTGAGCATATTTACCCTGAATCCACTTCTGACATCTCATCATCTGAACCAACCCCTGAACCCCATCCTAATCCAAGTACTGAACATGCTTCTCCTGAGCATATTCACACTTGTGCTCCCAAGCCTTCAGACGCAGAAGTTGTGATTATTGACAACCCTGCTACTGAAACACCTACTCTCTCTACCATTCCCAATCCTTCACCATCATCATCCAACC
Organism: Trifolium pratense; assembly: GCF_020283565.1. Lineage (NCBI taxonomy): Eukaryota > Viridiplantae > Streptophyta > Magnoliopsida > Fabales > Fabaceae > Trifolium > Trifolium pratense. The sequence goes on along the minus strand of NC_060060.1, from coordinate 63,274,389 downwards.
CTTTTGGTAATCTATTCGCTCAGTTTCATCAAGACTTAGTTAGATTATCTTCGCTTAAGGACAGGTTTCTAGTTTGTCCTTCTGATGTGGACCTAGAGGTTTCAAGCATTAAGGCAAGGATTTGCAATGCTTTGGATGTTGCTGCTGCAGAGATTAAGGCTGTGATTGGAAGAAGAGACTTGGATGTGATAAGCTTCCTGAGGGAAAGTATGGCTAGGGCTGAATTGAAAAGGTTAACCATGTTCAATCATGCTGGATTTGAACTTGCTAAGCTGGAAGCAATTGCTGCTGTTGAACACCGTCTGAACGCTTTCAAAGTCATCTGGATAGACTCCAAGCTGTTTCAGAGTCTTGAAGCTCAGAGGTCTGAGTCTGAAAGGTTAGAAGAAGCTGCTGCTAGAGTTGCCGAGTTGGCAAATGAGCTACATCATGAGGATGCCACAGAAGAGGATGTACTGAATGTGCTGAACCAGGATGATGTCCTGATGATTGATTATCCAGAGGAAGGTGAACCCTCTGATAAAGGCAAGGCACCTTTGGTTGAAGAACAAGTGCCTATGGTTGAAGATCAAGCTCCTGTTGTGGCTGATCAATTGCAGATATTTCAAGAAGCCCTGAGGGAACAGCAAGAAGGTTTAGAACGTCAAAGAGCTGCTCAAGAGACATTGGAAACCAAGGTGGATGGTTTAGTTTCCAATGTGGGATCCTTGAATGACAAATTCGACCAGCTCTTAGCCTTTCTTAAGAAACCCTAGGATTCTCTGCACTTGTTTTAAGTTTTCTTTTTATTTTCTGTTTATCCTCTGAACAATTTTTTTTTTAAGCTATGTTTGCTTTTCTTGATTATGTGGTTTGTCATTTGTTTTGTTTGTTTTGCTTGTGCTATTTTTATTGTCTTGATAAATAAGAACATAAGAACACAAGATGCTTTTTAAAACGAAAAATTTTTATTCATGATCTAACCATGTTGAGTACATTGGTAAAAAGAAAAAGAAAAAGACAACCTAATCCTAATCAGATGGATAAAACTCAGAAGAAATCTCTGATTTCTCCTCAGCATCCTCTGATGAAATTTCTATGGGATCTGGGTTTTGCTCTTGTTCTTCTTCTTCTTGTTCCTCTTCTGGAACATAGCTAGCCAAGAACTCAACATAGTCAGCATCATCTTCATTCTCTTCAGCCTCAGAATCTGATGAGATGATTATTATCTCAGCCTCTTGTGGTTTCTTGTTGTCTTCTTTATCTTTCTCATCGTCTTCGCGTTTCTCTTCGTTCTTCTTTCTCTTAAACTCAGCGATGCGTAAACTAAATCTTTTCATTATTCCTCCCTTCTCTTGCTTCACTTGTTTATTCTTGTTTTTACGTGAAGATGGCATGTTAACTTGTTCACCTTTTTATAAACCTTTGAGCGCGTTGGTTTTCGTTTTTGAAATTAATTCACCTTTGTAACAACCACTCTTCTTCATTGACTGTCTTGATTATATAAATTTTTTTTACTTTTTGATAATGACAAAAGGGGGAGTAGTTACGCATTAATTGATAAGTGATAAGTTCAAAACTGAAACCACGTTTTTATCCTTTTATCTCGCTTTTATCCGTTAAATTAAAAGTTGTTTTACGTACTTTAATACGGAGACTAAGTTAGTTGAAACTAAAATAAATTTCATAAGTAAGGATAAGTTAAGAGTGCAATTTTAACTTAGCCTTATGAGACTTAGGGGGAGAGCTTGCAAACCTCTCACTCTGAAGAAAGATATGAAACTTGTTTTATTTCAGATTATCTTAATCTTATACTAAATTAAAATATCATGGATATAACTTAAAGTTTTGGCTTTAAGGAGTATCAATCTTAGGGGGAGCTTGCAAACCTCATAAACCTAAGAGAAACATGATAAGTTAATTTAACAACAATTGTCAATTAATACTGTTGTTTGTCATCATCAAAAAGGGGGAGATTGTTGGAACAAAATTGATTTGAAAATGTTTGCCCCTAAATCTATAAAGGTTTTGATGATAACAAAGTATTAATTAACAATTGAATGGACTAAAAATTTACTTTAAGTGCGCAGATATAAGCATCATATAAGCTCTGAGTGAAGTTCAGAGGATGTGAATTCAGAAGTTCAAGCGCTCAGAAGATGTTGGACTTCAGAGGTTACAACGTTCAGAGGATGAAGACTTCAGAACTTCTTGTCTGTCTACAAGCTTCATCAAACTCTGAAGATCTCTTTGAAAGATGTGAAGATTCTCTTTACTAGTCAACTCTTCTACCAATGAAGAAAAGGACCTTTCAAGCCTGATCAGTTCAGCTACCTCTGTTTTGTCTGTCCTATCTTGAGAACGTGGGTTTTCAGTTTTGTTAGCTGAATAAGGAAAGTCCACTCTGCAGTAGTCAAAGTACCTGAAACTCTTTCTTAGTTTTGGATACAATCAAACTGCATCAAGACAGGCTGCTTGAAGACAAAAGATTATCAACTCCAACGGCTCTTTTTGCAACGACTCCTTTCTAGTGGTATATATACTAGAAGATTCAGCTACAACAAAATATACAATTATCAAGAATTGAACGTGCGCTGAACAAACTCTGAACTCTGTGTATACAAGCTCTGAACCTCTCATTAAGTGTTTTTGCACTTTAGCCAAATACTTTGTACTATCTGTATTTGCTCTCTTTAGGTTCATCTAAGAGCTCTTGTATATTTTTATATACTTTACTTTTACTTGAGGAAACTTAAGCTTGTGTGCTTAAGTGTGAAACTTAAGCTTGTGTGCTTAAGTGTGAAGTCTTAAGCTTGTGTGCTTGAGCATTGTTGAGAAGTCTCTTGCTTGTGTGCTTGAGCAGGTGTAATCTTGTGTGATTATAGTGAACTCCCTTGGAAGTGCAAGGGGACTGGACTACTCTCGTTTTGTGAGAGGAACCAGTATAAATTGCTTGTGTGATCTCTCTCTCTCTCTTGTTATTATTTGTGTTATTTATCCGCTGCGAACGTAGTTGAGTTAAGAACTTGAAAAAGTTTTAACTTAGCTAAAACACAATTCAACCCCCCCCCCTTCTTGTGTTTTCACACCTTCAAAAACAAGCAACACAAAATTGTTAGACAAACGCGACTGACACACAATACTCACTTGGTCTGACTGCACAGACCTGCTCTGATCGACACATAACCCACACAGTCCGAAGACAACGGGGCTCTGATACCAATTGTAACACCCAAACCCATTATTTATATATTTCTACCTTTAGTAAAAATCTTTTTCAAAATACGCAACGGAAAATCACATTTAATTTATTGAATATTGGTTCGAGTATTACACTCCTCTATCAAAATAATACTAATGTAATTAATTAGTAAAAACAGTGTTTATACAAAATAATCATTTCTCAAAATGTATAGTTTTACAAATAAATATCGAAAGTCATAAAGACCCTATAGTCTAAATACAACCCTTTCCCGTGTCACAATCAGAGCGGAGCTTCATCGACGACTCGACATCGAATACCACAAAATCCTGAAAAATCTGGACCCCCAACGATCCAGCACATAACACATAAAAGAGAGTTAGATAACATACTCAAAATATAAGTGTAAGTAAATGGTACTTAAACACTTCTTCATAAAGACATGCATAATCATACATTATACATATACACCACCATCATTCATGCATATTCATATATCATGCATATTCTTCATCTATCACATAATCGATCATCCACAATTATACACCAAACATATAGTTTCACGTCGTCTCGGACAATACCAAAACATCAACAAATAAACATAACTCAATTACAAATAGGAATACACATAAAGTTCCTAATGTAATCTAACACCACAAATACACGGTTCAGATTATGGTCATGACGGACCCTGCGTTGTTCATTTTATAGTCATGACGGACTCTGCTCCTCACATACGGATTAACAATCAACATTTACCAAGTACGTGTCAAACATTATTTATCATAAAATGCACACATAATCCCTAATGCAATCTAATGCTTCACATTCATGCTATGTCCTCTAGACACCTCTAATGCATGTGGTACCATCTTCTTTATTAGAGTATCTCACCTCTAATATCCTTCTTTATCGGATAAATATAATCCGACATCCTTCTTTATTGGAATATCCAATATCACATATATTCATGAATGCATGTATATGTTTTTCATGAATTCACTCACAATCATTTTAATTAGCATTAAGCTCTTCCTTTACTAATGTGGAACACTATCCAACATTACTTCTTTATTAAGATAACACTATACCTTAATATACGTCTTTATTAGAATAATATAATTCTAATATCCTTCTTTATTAAGTTGATTAACACCTTAATATACTTCATTTATACTTCATACATGATTAACAATCATTATAAGCATCAACAAGCATTAACAAGCATCAACAATCATCAACAAGCATCAACAATCATGTAAGAATAAGACACTGATTGAAAATACATGCAAAGGAAGACAGCAGATGAAAATCTGGTGAAATCTGCAACATTTTCGCCTGGGGCGAAACTAATTTCGCGTGGGGCGAAATTCTACTGGTTGCCCACTGCCCTAATTTCGCCTGGGGCGAAATATATTTCGCCTGGGGCGAATTCTCTGCAGAATGGACTGGTTCTCACACAGACAAATTGTGCAGGATTTCTGCAGGACAGCCTCTCATTGCAACGATCATAACTTGGGCTACGAAAGTCCAATGGAGACGCACATATACTCGTTGGAAAGCTAACAAACAGGGCTACAACTTTTATGTTGGCCACTAAAATCAGTTCACAACGAAAAGAGGTAAAAAAAGCACGTAAAGGTTCAGACTTCATAGATAACAATTTTCTACATTTCTCATTTCAAACTCTAAACTCTCAAGACTCTCACATAAACCATTTTTCATGTTATAAACCCCAAATAAGTTTATATTCAAGTGCAACAAGCATATCTAAACACAAAAGGACAGTTCATTTCTCAGATCTACATCATAAACATCGAAAAAGTAAAGATTGAACACTTTTTCATCAAAACTCTCAAGAACACAAAGTTCTTGAGTTTAATCTTTCATAAACTCGTTTTAACCATTATTTCCGTTCATTAATCATGTTACAAGCATGTTAAACATATCAAGAACCTTAGGAACGATTTCCATCAAGAAAATCCATTCCAAGCTAAAACGAAAATGGGGTGGAGGAAGTTCGGGTGAGGAGAAATCGACATTCTCCCCTTCCTCGAGTCACCCACGAATATGGAATCTACTCTCTTACCTGGATTCGAAGAAAACTCGATGAATGATCTTGAATCCCTAGCTCTCCCTTGCCCTAGCTCCTCAAGCTCTCTCCTCCTCTCTCAAGAACACAAAAGACATGAGAAATGAATTTCTCTCTCTCTTCCTTGCTTCATGGCCATAAGGGCGCCACACACACACCTCACAAGGCCCATTGGGCCTCAAGCCCAATTGGTTTGGCCCAATTACACGTTAACTCACTCTACTCGCCTAATAACTAAAGTACTCGATAAATAACTCAAGTTATTAACTTAATTAAAATGCCACGTTAAATAAAATATTTTAACACATAAAAATAACAATATGAAAATTGAGTCGTTACACTTGGCTTTTATTTTAATTAACATTAATTTAAAAAAGAAAATACAATAAAATACAAAAAAAATTAAAACAAATTCATACTAAAACAAATTCCACTAACTTAGAAATCAAATCTGACACACAAAATCCCTAAAACATCTTAACATGTGAACTGTGAATACTGAAGCTTCACTAGGTCACATTGTAGACTGACGCAGTGAGGAAAGAAAATGTAAAAAAGGACGAGACTTGTCGATGAGAGTGTCAGTAGGATGAGACTTGTGAAAGAGAGTAATAGAAGAAGCAAATATGCATGCTGCACTACTCGTTCACATGACATGAGCATGTCCATGACCATGAGCACTACTCGTGCACATATTTAAATTAAAAAATTTACAAAAATTGTATACAAAAAAAATACAAAATTTATTATTTAAGATATTTAATGAGTATTATAAGAACTCTAGCTAGTATTTTTTTAAAAGAGAAATTATGAATTAGTTTACACAATTGTCATTTATTAATTAATGGTATGAGAAAAATAAATTGAAAAATTAAGAGAAAATAGAGTATTTTTTCTGGTTCTTTTTATAAGAAACACTTGAAAAAATCACACAGACCAATAAAACACATTGTAAATACTTTTAATACTCTTAAAAATTTAAGCTTATTACATATATACTCTTATTTAATTACTCTTAATTCAACTAACTTACTTATTTTTAAATTCTATCTCATAATAAATAAGAGCATAATATTTGTATTATTACTTGATTTCGGACTGCTTAGCTTGAAAAAGTCATATTGCTTGTTGCTTGCTGCAGTGAGTAGCGGGTACGTGAACCGTTTTTGTGTTGACGGCCGATTCATTCACCTTGAATTTTTTTACTTCTATTTTGTCTTTTAGGACTAGAAGTTGGTATATATTTCTGTTCTACACGTTTTTGAGTGGACTCCCTGAGTTAGGTCTATGTACCCCAGGTTATGTATATTTTTTTTTCTTTGTTAATAATAATATAAGTTATAAATGGAGGACGGGGAAAGATGGATGTATATGTCTATCCCGACCTTGATATCTACTACCTCTGTCCCATTTTATAAGACCAAGTTTGACTAAATGCACTATTTATATGTTTTGTTTTGACCGTATTTTTCTAAAAGTATATGAATGCAAATATTATCATTTGAGATCTTGTTTGATTTGTTTCGGTGAATATTTTCAAAATATAAAATTTTTATTAATACACAATTAAATATATTTATAATCAAAATTATGTATTGACATACGTGCAATGATCAAAGAGGTCTTATATTTTGTATATGCTCTTAATTTATCAAAAAAAAAAAGGGCATAAGTGAAATTAAACATTTTAAACATTTTAAAAATTTTGTCAAAAAAAATATATTTTAAAATTGATCAAAGTTTCTTATAAAAACAATCAAAAAAATTTCCAAAGTATTCCTTATATATATATAAAGAACCTAAGGGAGTACTAAATAGTTAAAAGTATATATAAAATAGATAAATAAATAACTGCTTCAATTATATCGTAAAACAATTTATAATTTGATATAATTTTTTTTTAACTAGAATGGTGCCCGTGCCAAGTACGTGTATACGGATTTTTCGAATAATTTAAGTATTTGTTGGCTTGAATGCAGTTTTAATTCTCTAATTATATAAAATGTGCAATTTTGGTACTCTATTTTTTGGCACAATTTTGTCCATCCATTTTAAAAATTTAGACATTTGATCCTCTCTATATTTAACCTTAATTTTTGACGACCTGACTCATTTTTTAAATGACATAACATGTGATATATTCTAATGGTTACTTCATATTTAATATTTAATTTAATATTTAAACCAAATTTGATTATTTATAAAATTAAAAACATGATTATTACACACAAAAACATGAAAGTTGGTATATTTAAAAGGATAGAATGTGTAAAGAAAATTTTAAAAGGACAAAAAATAAATATTTTGATAAAACTTTATTTAACTTGCGGCTGAATTCTAGATTATCGGAACAACTTAAAAAAACAGACAAAAAATATATTTAATCGGTTTATTTATTGGTGGATCCGCAAAAACCTATCGGAACACTTTCTTTAGTTTATTTATTCATCAGGTGGGCTGAAAGCACGCCGCTCTTTTATGTAACTCATCTGGCTCTTATGTGTTTGGGTTATGCGGAATGAAAGAAATCACATATATATTATTCAAAAATTCAGAGTAGTCCTTACCTTAACTGTTGGACAAAGTCAAACTCTACTCCTTTAGGTGGATGAAGGCAAAGCATCCTACTATAGTCTCTGATGACAGTCAATTATATGATGTTTAGGGTAGTTTTAATAGCAATTGAAGTCCAGAAGCAAGCAAATATCTGGAAAACTGAAGCTATTTGGCCCATAAGCAAGAAAAGTGGAAAAAGCATCAAAAAAGGCAAAAACGTAATAAATAGCGCAAGCCATCGTACCTACGATGAGATCCAGCGTGGCGCGATGAGAAGGCGGTTTAAATCGAAGAAAATTTGCAACAAATCTTTTCCATCGTACCACGATGACTTGTCATCGTGGCACAATAAAGGCGGTTGAAGAAAAACAGAAAATCTGGAGAAAATCTTCCATTGTACCACGATATGATCCATCGTGGCCACAATGAGGCAAAATTACACGTCATCGTGGCCACGATGGGTGCGCAGAAAAAGCCCAAATCCCGCTTAAAAACTATAAATAGAGCTTTTCTCCTTCACTATTATTCATTCAGAAATCACTCAGCAACAGTGATACTCAGGAGAGAGTTATGAGAACTCTAAGGATGAGGCAAGGAGGGCAGGGGAACTCCAAGGCCAATAAGGTTCTTTTCTTTATTGTCTTTGTAATTTATTTTTCATATGTTCAGTTGAGTAGATGAACTCCCTTATGAATGCTTGAGATATGTAACTGTTGACACCAAAATTATAAAATTAATGGTATTGAAAAACTTATTTCGACTGGCTATATATATGAGTATTTCGACTAAAAATATTGTCATTCGACTAACATATAGCAGGTTAATGAAGCATGGGATGATGAAGTATATTTTCGACTTCAATTGTAAAGGAACGTGCAAGACAAAGTGGAAACAACACATAAAAGAAAATGGAGAATTCTATGATGCAGTCGCCTTTTTGACTGCATTGAAAAAGTCTGATTCAGTGTTACAAGTGCAACTTTACTTTTATTTTATAGATGTGTGACATGTGGCAAAGTTAAATCCAATGGTAGGGAATTAAAAAGTTACAATAGTTTTTGTTTAATTATTAAAAAATAAAACGAAGCTTTTTCATCTTTCTCTAATACAACAAATGGACTTTCACCCTCACCTCTTCATCTTTCTCTCACCGTTGTCGCCATTGCCACCGCCTTCACTCTCCGCCACTGCCACCGGCGAATTTTTTTTGAAGCAAAAAAAAAAAATCTTAAGTGAGTCCAACGAGAGAGAACGTTATTTTTTTAGATCTGATTTTCTGGATCCTTTGTTTCATGATGATAATGAAGATGATGAAACTATGGGTTTTTTTTTCCTAGAGTCCTTGTTTGATGAAGCATCTGTTTGCTTCTGCGTTTTTTTATGTCAAACACGAGTTCAGCACCAATTTCTTTGATGTTTGAGGCGTTGGAATTTGATTTTTGTTGACAAAAATATATTTCCCCTAAACTACCATGAATGAGTGACTTCATGTTAATTTTTCTACAGAGTTACAACCAATTTCCTTCATAGCAATAATTTTGCAATTCTCAATTTTTTTCTCGGCACTGTTTAAAAACAACCTCCAAACTAACAACACCATCTCTCTTTCTCTAGGTTAGAGAAGAAGTTGGAATTGGGCTCTAAAAGTCCATTAATTTCCCTTCTTTATTTGTTTAACATTAATTTCCCTTCCTTAGACCATGTACAATGGCTATCAACTCTCAACACCATTTTTTCACTTCCCAACACTCCACATCATTTTTTCTTTCTTCCACCTAATCATTCAACGCAAATTCAACTTTTATCCTCTCCAATAGTTTTTTCATTTAACACTCTACCCCACCACTTTCTCTACCGCACCACATTTTATTTCATATTCTTATTTAAATTTATATTTTTGTTTTTATGATTAAATAAAATTACAATTATCGATTAAAATTAAATTAAAATAATTAACACTTAGCGATTTATTTTTTAGTTTTTTGTAATAAAAAAAAAATTTATTTAAATAATTTATACGATACAAATCATCTTAATTTATAATACAACACACAAGTAACGTAATTAGTGCGATACAAATAATTTAAAATGCAATGCAATACAAACAACATAATTAGTACGATACAAATAATTTAAAATGCAATGCAACATGTTGGAACAAAATTGATTTAAAAATGTTTGCCCCTAAATCTATTAAGGTTTTGATGATAACAAAGTATTAATATACAATTGGAAGGACTAAAAATTTATTTTAAGTGTGCAGAACTTAGCTTCAGACAAGCTCTAAAGAAAGCTCAGAAGACAAGTCCTCAGAAGTTCGCAAGAACTCAGAAGATAAGAATCTTCAGATGTTACTTACATCAGAGGATGAAGACATCAGAACTTACTAAAGTCTAAAGTGAATCAAACTCTGAGGTATATTTTGAACGGTGTGAAGATTCGAATTTGAAGGTCAACTCTCTTACCAATGAAGAAAAGGACCTCTCAACCTTGATCAGAACAGCTACTTAGATTTTGTCTGTCCACAATGGAGAACGTGGGTTATCAGACTTATTAGCTGAATAAGGAAAGTCTTCTCTGCACATGGTCAAAGTTACTGAAACTCTTACTCTGTTTTGGAAACGACCAAACTACATCAAGACAAGTTGCTTGAAGACAAAAGATTATCTTCATCAACGGTCATCTTTGCAACAACTCTTTATCAGTCCTATATATACTAGAAGAATCCAGTTGCAAAGAAATTAACAATCTTTACACGCGCTCGAACAATTCTGATTTGCGAATACAAGCTCTGAACCTCTGAACTAGTGTTTTTAACTCTTAGTCCAAATACTTTGTTCTCACTGTATTTGTTTATTAAGGTTCTCTTAAGAGCAGTTGTATTCATTCAACAACTTTATTATCTCTGTAAATTTGTGAAGTCTTAAGCTTGTGTGCTTAAGTGAGAAGTCTTAAGCTTGTGTGCTTGAGCATAGTTGTGAAGTCTCTTGCTTGTGTGCTTGAGCATTTGTAATCTTGTGTGATTATAGTGAAATCCCTTGGAAGTGCAAGGGGACTGGACTACTCTCGTTTTGTGAGAGGAACCAGTATAAATTGCTTGTGTGATCTCTCTCTCTCTCTTATCTCGTTATATTGTGTTATTTATCCGCTGCCATTGTAGTTGAGTTAAGAACTTTGAAAAAGTTTTAACTTGGCTAAAACACAATTCAACCCCCCCTTCTTGTGTTTTCACACCTTCAATTGGTATCTAGAGCTCTGGTCTGTTACTTTCACTTAACAGTGAGACAGTAAAGATCTTGTGAAAACATTATGTCTGGAGGAGGAGACGAAAGTACTAGAACAAGTAATTCTGGTGATGCCAGTGGTGGTGGCAGAGTTGGAGTTGCTTTTGGTTTTGATTATTTAAATAATGAATCACATGAACATAGTGGCAATAGAAAAGCCCCTATATTCAATGGTGATGCTTCATTATTTGAGTGGTGGAAGGAAAGACTTTATAGCAATATCACTGCTATTGATCATGAGTTGTGGGATTTGGTTGAGCTGGGAGTAACTTTTGAAAACTTAAATGAACATGGAAGGTTGTCCATTGAGCACAGAAAGTTACTCACACCAGCTAACCTAAAAATCTACACTAAACATCACAGAGTAAAGGACATTGTTGTTGGTGCTATTAGACATGAGGATTATGTCAGAATAGAAAACAAGTCCTCAGCTAAATCTATCTTTGACTCTATGTGTGCTACCTATGATGGTAACGAGAAAGTTCAAGAGGCTAAGGCTAGTCTCTTGATAAGGCAATATGAACTCTTCACCATGCAACAAGATGAAAACATTGAAACTATGTTCACAAGGTTTCAAACCCTTGTATCTGGTCTCAAAGTTCTTAAGAGGAGTTACTCTACCTATGACCATGTTCAGAAGATTCTGAGGAGTCTTCCTATTGCATGGAGACCTAAGGTCACTGCAATAGAGGAAGCTCAAAATCTCAAGACTCTGAGTCTTGAGGCTCTGATAAGCAATCTCAGAAGCCATGAGATGGTTCTGAATGCTGATTCAGAAGCTAAGAAGAAGTCCAAGTCTGTGGCTTTACAATCAACTAGGATTCCTTCTAAAGCTCTTAAGACTCAGCTTCTTGACATTGAGGAGGAATCTTCTGCAGATGGCCAAGAGGAAGAAATGGGTGAAGATGAGTTTGCCTTATTCACCAAGTTTCAGCAATGGAACAGGCTTAACAAAAGAAACTTCAGAGGAAACAGTTCAAGAAATTATGTCAGCAAAAAGGATGATCAAAAGAATTGCTTCAACTGTAAGAAGCCAGGACACTTTATTGCTGACTGTCCAGAAATGTCTGCCAAAGACAAAAGCAAGAGATACAGCTCAAAGAAGCAACAATTTAAGAGTAAATTGAAAAAGAGTCTGATGGCTACTTTTGAGAAGCTATCATCTGAGGAGGAAGTTGAGGAAGAGGAAGAGGCAAATCTAGCCCTAATGGCTTCAACCGACTCAGATGCAGATTCAGAGGATGAATCAGAATCAGACTCAGAAGTTACAGATGAGGTATTTTCTGATTGCTCTAAAACTCAACTTTTAACAGCTCTCAACAAAGTAATTGAGAAACATCTCAGAGTGTTAAGCAAACAAAAAGCTTTACAAGAAAGGCTTAATGCTCTGTGTAACGACCCAATTTTCATATTATTATTTTTATGTGTTAAAATATTTTATTTAACGTGACATTTTAATTAAGTTAATAACTAGAGTTATTTATCGAGTACTTTAGTTATTAAGCGAGTAGAGAGAGTTAACGTGTTATTGGGCCAAGCCAATTGGGCTTGAGGCCCAATGGGCCTTGAGTGTGTGTGAGGGGGCGCCCATTAAGGGCAAGGAAGAGAGAGAGAAATTCATTTCTCATGTCTTTTGTGTTCTTGAGGGAGGAAGAGAGAGCTTGAGGAGCTAAGGCAAGGGGAGATCTAGAGATTCGAGATCTTCGTCGTGTTTTCTTCGAATCCAGGTAAGAGAGTAGATTTCATATTCGTGGGTGACTCGAGGAAGGGGAGAATGTCGATTTCTCCTCACCCGAACTTCCTCCACCCCATTTTCGTTTTAGCTTAGAACGGATTTTCTTGATGGAAATCGTTCCTAAGGTTCTTAATATGTTTAACATGCTTTTAACATGATTAATGAACGGATTTAATGGGTAAAATACGAGTTTATGAAGGATTAAACTCAAGAACTTTGTGTTCTTGAGAGTTTTGATGAAAAAGTGTTCAATCTTTACTTTTTCGATGTTTATGATGTAGATCTGAGAAATGAACTGTCCTTTTGTGTTTAGATATGCTTGTTGCACTTGAATATGAACTTATTTGGGGTTTATAACATGAAAAATGGTTTATGTGAGAGTCTTGAGAGTTTAGAGTTTGAAATGAGAAATGTAGAAAATTGTTATCTATGAAGTCTGAACCTTTACGTGCATTTTTGACCTCTTTTCGTTGTGAACTGATTTTAGTGGCCAACATAAAAGTTGTAACCCTGTTTGTTAGCTTTCCAACGAGTATATGTGCGTCTCCATTGGACTTTCGTAGCCCAAGTTATGATCGTTGCAATGAGAGGCTGTCCTGCAGAAATCCTGCACAATTTGTCTGTGTGAGAACCAGTCCATTCTGCAGGAAATTCGCCCCAGGCGAAATATATTTCGCCCCAGGCGAAATTAGGGCAGTGGGCAACCAGTAGAATTTCGCCCCAGGCGAAATTAGTTTCGCCCCAGGCGAAAATGTAGCAGATTTCACAGATTTTCATCTGTTGTCTTCCTTTGCATGTAGTTTCGAATCAGTGTCTTATTCTTACATGATTGTTGATGATTGTTGATGATTGTTAATGCTTGTTGATGATTGTTAATGCTTGTTGATGCTTGTTGATGCTTATAATGATTGTTAATCATGTATGAAGTATAAATGAAGTATATTAAGGTGTTAATCAACTTAATAAAGAAGGATATTAGAATTATATTATTCTAATAAAGACGTATATTAAGGTATAGTGTTATCTTAATAAAGAAGTAATGTTGGATAGTGTTCCACATTAGTAAAGGAAGAGCTTAATGCTAATTAAAATGATTGTGAGTGAATTCATGAAAAACATATACATGCATTCATGAATATATGTGATATTGGATATTCCAATAAAGAAGGATATCGGATTATATTTATCCGATAAAGAAGGATATTAGAGGTAAGATACTCTAATAAAGAAGATGGTACCACATGCATTAGAGGTGTCTAGAGGACATAACATGAATGTGAAGCATTAGATTGCATTAGGGATTATGTGTGCATTTTATGATAAATAATGTTTGACACGTACTTGGTAAATGTTGATTGTTAATCCGTATGTGAGGAGCAGAGTCCGTCATGACTATAAAATGAACAACGCAGGGTCCGTCATGACCATAATCTGAACCGTGTATTTGTGGTGATAGATTACATTAGGAACTTTATGTGTATTCCTATTTGTAATTGAGTTATGTGTATTTGTTGATGTTTTGGTATTGTCCGAGACGACGTGAAACTATATGTTTGGTGTATAATTGTGGATGATCGATTATGTGATAAATGAAGTATATGCATGATATATGAATATGCATGAATGATGGTGGTGTATATGTATAATGTATGATTATGCATGTCTTTATGAAGAAGTGTTTAAGTACCATTTACTTACACTTATATTTTGAGTATGTTATCTAACTCTCTTTTATGTGTTATGTGCTGGATCGTTGGGGGTCCAGATTTTACAGGATTTTGTGGTATTCGATGTCGAGTCGTCGATGAAGCTCCGCTCTGATTGTGACACGGGAAAGGGGTTTTATATGTATATAAAGTCTATTGTCTGGGTTGTTTTGTATAATCAATAAATACATTATTTGATTCAAAGATTTGTATAAACACTATTTTTACTAATTAATTACATTGGTATTATTTTGATAAGAGGAGTGTAATACTCGAACCGATATTCAATAAATTAAATGTGATTTTCCGTTGCGTATTTTGAAAAAGATTTTACTAAGGTAGAAATATATAAATAATGGGTTTGGGTGTTACAATTGGTATCAGAGCCCCGTTGTCTTGGGACTGTGTGGGTTATGTGTCGATCAGAGCAGGTCTGTGCAGTCAGACCAAGTGAGTATTGTGTGTCAGTCGTGTTTGTCTAACAATTTTGTTGTGTTTGTTTTGTGAAATCACTTATGTTGTTCATTTAGAAACTATGAGTGGTGTGAATTGGATTAATCGATCCATTCTTTTGTTGAGTAGTGGTGTGAGTGCTATACTTCTATGTTTATAATAGTTGTATATGCTTAGAGTTTAACCTTTGTGTAGTTTAAACTTGATTGATTGATGCTTATTTGCTAATTGTTGACGATCCGGCATGATATAAAACTGCATGTGATAATCCGGCATGATATAAAACTGCATGTGACGATCCGGCATGATATAAAACTGCATGTGGTAATGATTTGAAATAATTTTAAAAACTAATATTATTTCTTGAAGATTTTGGTGAAAATATAGAGTTATTTTCTTTTGGGTAAGTGGAAATTAATTTTCAAAATGGTGAGAAGAGTAGGATATTAATGTGTCCTGGTATGTGTTTGTTATATGTTTGTTTATAACATGTGCTAGATGATTACTAGGCATTTGAATTGCTATGCGTTTTATGAGTAAAAACATGAAGATCTCATAATTCTATGTTGTAATTGTGATGCATGATTCTAATTGTGCTTTCAAGTCTATAATGATGTTATATGCTTGATGTTTTGGATTTTGTGGATTAGTGAGTCGAAAAAACGAGAGTTTAGTGAGCGTAAGTTCAAAACCGTAGCAGAGCACCCAGATTTTTGGATGTGCTCGCTAGGCGAAGAATGAACCTCGCTGAGTCTCGCTAAGTCTTGCTAAATCCTGTGAATGTTTTTGACTTGTCTCGCCGGGAGCTCGCTAGCTTTTGCTAAGCGAGGGAGCCAGACAAGAAAGTTATTTTGTTGATGTCTTGTTCTGAGTTGATTGAATGTGAGTATGAATTATTGCTATGCAATGTTCATTTTTCTTGTGTTGTTTTGATTTCCTAACTTTGAGAAGTGAGGGAAGTATAGGTTACTTGAATGCTTGCATGAATTTGTGTTAGTGTTTAGGTATCGTGGGTTAGGTTTTGTCCCCTGTATGCGACATGCGTATAAACGATGTCGATACTAGTTTCTTCTTAGGAAGAATATGTTTAGAGACGATAGAACCGTTAGGTGTGAGCACCAGAAGTTCTAATGGAAGAGTGTAGGTGGGTTTGAGATAAGTGGGGGAGAAGGTTATATCCCTCCGAGATGTCTCGATCGTGAGAAGATGAGATGAGTAGAGATGTTCTTGAAGCGGAATATTCAGGAATTGGCGACGTCGTTCGAAGTGGAATGAATGGGCGTAACAAGTTGTGAGAAACTATTAGAAGAGGAGTTGTCGGACCAAGTGTTTCGCCGAGAGGCGTTAGTGAGATTGGTTAAGTAAGATGAAGAGTATTCGGAATGATTGGAAATCGTGTGTTGCACTAAAAGTATGGAGGCGTGTTTTGTGGACCAAAGTTGAAGTACCTGTTTGATCGAAATGAGTCGAATATGAAGAAGAAGGATTGATTAAGATTCTTGAGGAGGTGATGATTTTGAAGTAAGTTGTCATCCAAGTGGATCGGATGTTGTACCGGATTCTTGAGTAAGAAGCTTTATGTGAGTCGTGCATATGATAGTAGGATGAATTGGTTGAACAATTTGGAGTTCTAAGTCTAGTGTGTGGAGTGACTTTCGGAAGAGATTTGAGAAGCTTAGAGAAAGAGATGTGAAGATTAGTGAACCGTTGGTGTTAATTAATCAAGGAAGGGAAGTAAGTTTTAAAGTAGATGAGAATGGAATTGAGAAATATCATAATAGGATTGGTATGTTTGTTGAATCGTTGGAAGTGAGGATTGTATGAGTAGTCGAGTTTATTCGAAGATGGAAGTAGGATAACAATTCAAAAGATTTTGTGAGAGGCTTGCCGAAGAAAGGGTAATTGGATTTGGATAATGACAGGGCAATTTGTGTCGAAGTTGAATGAGATCCTAGAAGTGGAGATGAAGCTAAAAGAGAGGTATTATTTTTGAATGATGAAGAATAAGAAAGTTAGCCGTTGGAGAACGTGTTGAGAGTGAGTAATAGGAGGTCATGTTGGAAGTGACTTGTGTTAGGTGAGAGTTTGCGAAAAGGATTACCGCACATATGAGTAGATGTTGTGTTTGAGCACATATAGTAAGGAGTTGAAGGTGATGCCTAAGGTAAGTATCGGAGAGCATTTTGTAGTGCCCAAAAGATAAGAGTGAGTAAGTATTTGCTAAGAAAATTTGGATCTATGGAATACGAAAGTCGGTGGAGACTAGTGTTGTTAGATGCATCGTGGATGTTGATGTGGTATGGTCACAATCGGTGACAATGAAGTAAAAGATTTTAAATTGTTTCATCATGGATGATGGGACGGTAGTGATTTGATGAATAAACTTAAGATGTATTTTGGACGAGAATCTTTAGAAATTTTCTAGAAATGTCATGTTGGGAGTAGACAAGGAGTCATTAGTAAGAATACTAAGACAAAGGTTGATTAGAATTTAATGGATGGGATTAGATCGTATGACGAGTATTTGGAGCTTTGTGGATTTAATTCAAGAGTTTGATTTTGGGATCGAAGGTACTAAGCAGAGGTTTAAAGATAGCTATCCATAGAGAGATGATGATTGGTAGAGATCGGAGGTGAATAAGAAACCGATGAGTGAATAAACGGAGAAGAGTATGCTTGTTGCAATGCAAGATGATGAGGAACATCGATAGATGGATTATGGGCGAATTGAAGATGTCGTTTGGAATTAACGAGATAGAGGTTATGATTGTTTGGAGAACCAATTTTAGGCAGTAGCCTAAGTTTGAAGTAGCGAATTGCTAAGGGATTAAGGAGAAGTGGTATTGGAAAATGTTTGCGTTAAGGAATGCAAATATTGGTTGAGAGATTACTTGGAAACAGAGTAGCCGCATTGAATTCGACTCAATGTGAGAAAAGGAATTTGACGGTTAGAGACGGTGGTTTTAACATGTGTCAATGAAGTTTGAGAATGTTGGTCATCAAGTGATTGTTGGAATTGAAATATCAAGTGATAAGTTGGAATAAGATTCGAATATGAATAAGTGATGTCACACGGTTAAGTGATTCATGAGGGAATCAAAGATTTATAGGATTTGGGGAGTTGTGGAGTATTTCACGTCCTTTCGGAGTGTTTTCAATTGGTTGTTTTAGGGTAACGTTGTGAGGCCGTAGAATGTGAGTCTATGGATGTTTCGTGCGAAGTGGATGTTTTAGCGGTTTGCTAAGAATGGTTTGTGCCGATGTCATGATTGTTGAATATTTATCGACAAATTGAGGAACTGGCCGTCCTTGATCTCTTGTTGATAAATGGACAAAAATTGTGTTGGATGGGATAAACTAATTTTGTCAAACTTGGTAATGTGTAGCGTTTTGAGCGTTTTGTTGGAGGGTCGGATACAGGAGTTATCCGGAGTTGCTTTAGTTGCGTAATTTTCGAGGGCGAAAATCTTTTAAGTGGGGGAGAGTTGTAACGACCCAATTTTCATATTATTATTTTTATGTGTTAAAATATTTTATTTAACGTGGCATTTTAATTAAGTTAATAACTAGAGTTATTTATCGAGTACTTTAGTTATTAAGCGAGTAGAGAGAGTTAACGTGTTATTGGGCCAAGCCAATTGGGCTTGAGGCCCAATGGGCCTTGAGTGTGTGTGAGGGGGCGCCCATTAAGGGCAAGGAAGAGAGAGAGAAATTCATTTCTCATGTCTTTTGTGTTCTTGAGGGAGGAAGAGAGAGCTTGAGGAGCTAAGGCAAGGGGAGATCTAGAGATTCGAGATCTTCGTCGTGTTTTCTTCGAATCCAGGTAAGAGAGTAGATTTCATATTCGTGGGTGACTCGAGGAAGGGGAGAATGTCGATTTCTCCTCACCCGAACTTCCTCCACCCCATTTTCGTTTTAGCTTAGAACGGATTTTCTTGATGGAAATCGTTCCTAAGGTTCTTAATATGTTTAACATGCTGTTAACATGATTAATGAACGGATTTAATGGGTAAAATACGAGTTTATGAAGGATTAAACTCAAGAACTGTGTTCTTGAGAGTTTTGATGAAAAAGTGTTCAATCTTTACTTTTTCGATGTTTATGATGTAGATCTGAGAAATGAACTGTCCTTTTGTGTTTAGATATGCTTGTTGCACTTGAATATGAACTTATTTGGGGTTTATAACATGAAAAATGGTTTATGTGAGAGTCTTGAGAGTTTAGAGTTTGAAATGAGAAATGTAGAAAATTGTTATCTATGAAGTCTGAACCTTTACGTGCATTTTTGACCTCTTTTCGTTGTGAACTGATTTTAGTGGCCAACATAAAAGTTGTAACCCTGTTTGTTAGCTTTCCAACGAGTATATGTGCGTCTCCATTGGACTTTCGTAGCCCAAGTTATGATCGTTGCAATGAGAGGCTGTCCTGCAGAAATCCTGCACAATTTGTCTGTGTGAGAACCAGTCCATTCTGCAGGAAATTCGCCCCAGGCGAAATATATTTCGCCCCAGGCGAAATTAGGGCAGTGGGCAACCAGTAGAATTTCGCCCCAGGCGAAATTAGTTTCGCCCCAGGCGAAAATGTAGCAGATTTCACAGATTTTCATCTGTTGTCTTCCTTTGCATGTAGTTTCGAATCAGTGTCTTATTCTTACATGATTGTTGATGATTGTTGATGATTGTTGATGATTGTTAATGCTTGTTGATGATTGTTAATGCTTGTTGATGCTTGTTGATGCTTATAATGATTGTTAATCATGTATGAAGTATAAATGAAGTATATTAAGGTGTTAATCAACTTAATAAAGAAGGATATTAGAATTATATTATTCTAATAAAGACGTATATTAAGGTATAGTGTTATCTTAATAAAGAAGTAATGTTGGATAGTGTTCCACATTAGTAAAGGAAGAGCTTAATGCTAATTAAAATGATTGTGAGTGAATTCATGAAAAACATATACATGCATTCATGAATATATGTGATATTGGATATTCCAATAAAGAAGGATATCGGATTATATTTATCCGATAAAGAAGGATATTAGAGGTGAGATACTCTAATAAAGAAGATGGTACCACATGCATTAGAGGTGTCTAGAGGACATAACATGAATGTGAAGCATTAGATTGCATTAGGGATTATGTGTGCATGTTATGATAAATAATGTTTGACACGTACTTGGTAAATGTTGATTGTTAATCCGTATGTGAGGAGCAGAGTCCGTCATGACTATAAAATGAACAACGCAGGGTCCGTCATGACCATAATCTGAACCGTGTATTTGTGGTGATAGATTACATTAGGAACTTTATGTGTATTCCTATTTGTAATTGAGTTATGTGTATTTGTTGATGTTTTGGTATTGTCCGAGACGACGTGAAACTATATGTTTGGTGTATAATTGTGGATGATCGATTATGTGATAAATGAAGTATATGCATGATATATGAATATGCATGAATGATGGTGGTGTATATGT
Organism: Trifolium pratense; assembly: GCF_020283565.1. NCBI lineage: Eukaryota > Viridiplantae > Streptophyta > Magnoliopsida > Fabales > Fabaceae > Trifolium > Trifolium pratense. The sequence goes on along the minus strand of NC_060060.1, from coordinate 63,253,901 downwards.
ATAATGTATGATTATGCATGTCTTTATGAAGAAGTGTTTAAGTACCATTTACTTACACTTATATTTTGAGTATGTTATCTAACTCTCTTTTATGTGTTATGTGCTGGATCGTTGGGGGTCCAGATTTTACAGGATTTTGTGGTATTCGATGTCGAGTCGTCGATGAAGCTCCGCTCTGATTGTGACACGGGAAAGGGGTTTTATATGTATATAAAGTCTATTGTCTGGGTTGTTTTGTATAATCAATAAATACATTATTTGATTCAAAGATTTGTATAAACACTATTTTTACTAATTAATTACATTGGTATTATTTTGATAAGAGGAGTGTAATACTCGAACCGATATTCAATAAATTAAATGTGATTTTCCGTTGCGTATTTTGAAAAAGATTTTACTAAGGTAGAAATATATAAATAATGGGTTTGGGTGTTACACTCTGAGTGAACAGGAAGGTCATTTTCAAGGTCTATATCAAGAAACTCTGAACAGAGTAAATGACTTTGAAAAAGGCTGTGCTGTTTGTCACAATCCTATTGATGAGCAGGAATTGGCTCTTCAACAGTTTGTGCATCTCAACTTTGGAAAGAGCAAAGCTGCAAATTTAATTTATAATGTCATGAGACATAGAGGAGAAGGAATTGGCTATGAATATGGTAGAACATATTCAAAGCTAAAGACTTATCCCAAAAAGGTTGGAAAATCTTGGGTTTATTATGTTATACCACAAAGTGAAGAGGATTATGATCTGAGAAAATTAGAAGCTGACAGCTCAGAGGAACCAAGTTCCTCAGGATCTGGAAAGAAAAGTTCAGAAGATAGGAGTTATTCAGAACCTGAGAATATTAATTCAGATGTTCTGAAAACTTCAATCTCTGAGACTTCAACTTCTAGAACTAAAGGAACTTCAGTACTTGAGGCAAGTCAATCTAAAAGCTCAGAAGTTTTTAAAAGAAAAAAGTCAAACTTCAAACCTCAGAGGCAATACAGGACTCAGATTATTTATGATTCTAGAGTCAGTAGATATAACCAATCAGAACAATGGATTGGTGATATATACAAATTCTGGAATCATAAACAATCCAAATCCTGGAATAATAACAACTCTCAAACAAAGAAAAAGTTTCAAAAGAGTTATTATTCCAAATCAAAATCCTTCTCTAACACTCAGCAACATAGTAAGCATTTGTGGACTAACAAGCGTGGACCCAGAAGCAAATGGGTACCAAAAGCTGAAATAATGTACCATTCAGATTTACCAACTAGGAAAGGATATGTCCTGCCTAGAGCAAGGAAACAAGTCCAATGCAGAGGAAGAAGGGCTTATGTCCTAGACAAATGGCTGACAAGTTCTCAAGTTCGCAATCAGAACTTGAGAAATGAAGAGGAAGAATACTGGGATGACTTTATCATTAACTGTGATGAAGAGTTCTACCGCAATGATTAAGTTGTTTCTCATACAGCCTACCACTCAAGGAGGTATCATGAATCGCTCATGGTATCTGGACAGTGGATGCTCGAGGCATATGACTGGTGACAAACGATTATTTTCTAAGTTGACTCTGAAAGAAGGAGGCTCTGTTGGCTTTGGAGGCAATCAAAAGGGAAAGATAATAGGTACAGGTATAGTAGGTAACTCTTCCCTTTCTATTAATGATGTTTGGTTAGTTGATGGACTCAAACATAACCTATTGAGCATAAGTCAATTTTGCGACAATGGTTATATAGTTGTCTTTAATAAGGAATCATGTACTGTAACTAAACAATCTGACAACTCCATTGTATTCAAAGGTATGAGAAAGAACAATGTTTATAAAATTAATCTTTCTGATTTGAATAAACAAAAAGTGGTGTGTCTTTTGACCTTGAGTGAAGAAAAATGGATCTGGCATAAGAGGTTAGGCCATACTAACTGGAGGTTAATCTCTAAGCTTAGCAAGCTCGACCTTGTCAGAGGTTTACCAAAAATTAAATATCACTCAAACACACTTTGTGGTTCTTGTCAAAAAGGAAAGATTACAAAATCTTCTTTTAAACCTAAAAACATTGTTTCTACCTCAAGACCATTGGAACTTCTTCACATTGATCTGTTTGGGCCAGTTAACACTGCCTCTATCAATGGAAAGAAGTATGGATTAGTAATTGTTGATGATTACAGTAGATGGACTTGGGTGAAATTCCTAACAACAAAAGATGAAGCTTATGATGAGTTTAGCATCTTCTGCAAACAAATTCAAAATGAAAAAGGCTACACTATTTTAAAAGTTAGAAGTGATCATGGTGGAGAATTTGAAAATGAACCTTTTGAAAACTTTTGTGAAAAATATGGCATCTTGCATGAATTCTCTTCTCCTAGAAATCCTCAACAAAATGTGGTTGTAGAAAGGGAAAATAGAACTCTGCAAGAAATGGCCAGAATCATGATGCATGAAACTAATGTAGCAATGTTTTATGGGCAGAAGCTGTAAACACAGCATATTATGTTCAAAATAGAATCTATATCAGATCTAAGTTGAACAAAACTGCTTATGAATTGTTCAAAGGAAGAAAACCCGACATTTCTTATTTTCATCAGTTTGGATGTACTTGTTACATTCTAAACAACAAAGTCCATCTAAAGAAATTTGATGCTAGAGGTTATAAGGGTATCTTTATAGGATACTCTGAACACTCAAAAGCATACAGACTGTATATTTCTGAAACACATACTGTGGAAGAAACTATGCATGTCAAGTTTGATGACAAAGAGCCTGACCAAGTGTCAGAGCTTGTGGAAGGTTTGTCTAGATTTCAGGTATCAGAGGATCAGTATTCAGATATTCCAAACTACTCAGAACATCCATTCTCTGAAGAACCTCTGAACATGACAGTTCCTACAGACCCTGAACATCAAAGCAATGAAGCAGCTGTTGAACCTGCTGTTGATGAGTCTGAAGATGATGAACCCCCTAGAAACACTTTCAAATACAAATCATCACATCCAGAGGAATTGATCTTAGGCAACAAAGATAGTCCAAGAAAGACAAGATCTCAACTGAGAAATGAGGAATCTTTAGTTGGTCTTATATTAATGATGGAACCTTCAAAGGTTGATGAAGCTCTGCAAGATGATGCTTGGATAGTAGCAATGCAAGAAGAGCTGAATCAATTTCAAAGAAATGATGTATGGAGTCTAGTGCCCAAACCTTCACACAAGAACATTATTGGAACAAAATGGGTATTCAGAAACAAGCTGAATGAACAAGGAGAAGTGGTAAGAAACAAGGCTAGACTAGTTGCACAAGGTTATAGTCAGCAAGAGGGGATTGACTATACTGAAACCTTTGCACCAGTAGCTAGACTTGAAGCTATCAGGTTACTTCTATCTTATGCTGTTAATCATGGAATAACTCTGTATCAGATGGATGTTAAAAGTGCCTTCTTAAATGGTTTCATTTCTGAAGAAGTGTATGTCAAACAACCTCCTGGTTTTGAAGATGTCTCAAACCCAGAACATGTTTTCAGATTGAAGAAATCACTGTATGGTCTGAAACAAGCTCCAAGAGCTTGGTATGATCGACTCAGTAATTTCCTTCTTGAAAAGGGTTTTGAGAAAGGGAAAGTTGACTGCACACTCTTTAGAAAAACAACCAAAGAAGATATTTTAATCATTCAAATATATGTTGATGATATTATTTTTGGTTCAACTAATGCTTCCTTGTGCAAGAATTTCTCTAAGATAATGCAGGATGAATTTGAAATGAGCATGATGGGAGAATTGAAGTTCTTTCTTGGAATTCAAATTAATCAGAAGAAGGAAGGAACTTATGTTCATCAATCAAAATACACAAAAGAACTTCTGAAGAAGTTCAACCTAGATGATTGCAAGATAATGAACACTCCCATGCATTCAACTACCAACATGAGCAAGACAGAAGATGAAGGAAAAGTAGACCAAAAAGTCTACAGAGGTATGATTGGTTCCTTACTCTATCTGACAGCCTCTAGGCCAGATATTTTATTCAGTGTTTGCTTATGTGCAAGATTCCAGTCAGATCCTAGAGAATCTCATCTTACTACTGTAAAGAGAATCTTCAGGTATCTGAAAGGAACAACTAATCTTGGACTTCTCTATAAGAAATCCAATGATTATGTGCTAAATGGATTATGTGATGCTGACTATGCCGGAGATAAAATTGAAAGAAAATCCACAAGTGGCAATTGTCAATTTGTTGGTGAAAACCTTATCTCCTGGGCTAGTAAAAGACAAACTACTATAGCTTTGTCTACAGCAGAAGCAGAATACATTTCAGCAGCGAAGTGTTGCACACAACTACTCTGGTTAAAATATCAGCTAGAAGATTATCAAGTAAGCAGTCACAATATTCCTTTATATTGTGATAATACTGCAGTCATTCATCTTTCTAAAAATCCTATCCTTCACTCTAGAGCCAAACATATTGAAATTATACACCATTTCATCAGAGATTATGTTCAGAGAGGCATAATAGATATTAAGTTTGTTGATACTGAAAATCAATGGGCTGACATATTTACTAAAGCCTTACCTGTTGAAAGATTTGATTTTATAAAGAAACATCTGAACATGTTTTCAATCTCTGAATAATTTTTTTTTTTTTTTTGGCTTCTAAGGTGTAAGAGGTTATGTACATCAGAACTTCTGTTTCAGAACATCTGAACACAAAAGCTCTGAAGTACTTGACTCTGATAGAATCTTTTCAACTCAGAGGCTCTGACCTATCTAAGTGGAAAACGTTCAGTCTTCGCTACTGAGCAGTTATTCACTAAGTTGGCAGTTACCAAGTAATCTTTTACACGTGGCTTATGTGTGTCAGGTAGTGGGTGGTTTATGATGACTTTTAGTATTCAAATTTTTTGTCAATAAGCGTAACTTCCCAAATTTGCCATTTTTATGTTAACTGTACGCATTTAAATAAACTTACACAATACACTTGCACACTTTTCACTCTCACAACCTACACTTTTCTTTCTCTCTAAACCTTCAACAAAACTTTCTTTCTCTCTCTCTCGTTAGCATCAACCCTAACCCAAACCTCCATCATGTCTGCCTCAACTTCAACTCCAACATCAACGTCAGCGAACCCTACTAAGATTCCTCCGTTCATGTTCAAGAATCTACAAATAGTTGGGAACGAGATGGAATTCTCTGAATCTCTGCTGACTCTACTCCCTGAGAAGATGGTCGACTTCGAAAGTTTGAAAGCTAATGGGTTTGATGTGAAGCCCTACTTTACTACTCAGGGTTGGGATAGATATTTTGAGATGCTAAATGGTCCTATCTACCCAGATCTCTTGAAGAAATTCTGGATGAAAGCTAGAGTTTTTACTAAGTACGAAGCTAAGCAAGAAAAACTTGCAGCTATTGAAAGGGATCCTAGTTTGAAGGGAAAAACTAGGAAAGAAACGGGTCTTCTGGAATTCACCGGTACTCAGATTAGGTCAAATGTGTGTGGTATCAATCTCACCTTTTCTAAGATTCATTTTAATGCTCTACTGGGTTTGCCAAACTCTGGGTTGGTCTTAGATAATTTTGAAAAGGATACTACTTTTAGAAAAGATCTTCTGCATAGGATGTGTGTGGATATGCAGCTAAAGGGAAAAGTTAAGGGTTTGACGGATGAATGCAGAGTTTTGTTCAAGATAATCCTTTCTTCTATCAGTCCAATAGTGGGTGGTACTGATACTATCTCCTGGACTCATCGTCATCTGATCTACTTTCTTCTGACTGAAAAGAAAGTAAATCTGGGAGATTATTTCTTTGAAAGGATCTGTGAAGCCATCTTCTTAAGCAAGTCTCAGAGGAAAACAACTATTGTTTATCCTAGATTGCTATCAGATCTTCTCTTTCAAGGTCACATCATAGAAAATCTGAAGAAGTTCTATCCAGAACTTGTGGCTTGTAAGATTACTCCAGAAGTTCTGACTGCTAGTTTTCTCACCAAAATGCATCTCATCGATACTAAGGTGGTTCAACCTGCTCAAGAATTCACAGTTCATCTAGAAGATCGATTGTATGTAGATGGTTATCCTTTAATCTCTGAATTGGATGCAGAGGAAGTCATTCAGGATTATTTGAAGAAGCTACAAGATGAAGGATTTACTGTTACCCGAGAAATGGTTCCTAAGGCTCCTGAGAATATGTATAAACCTAGACAGAGGAAGTCTAAGAGGAAAGCTGATACACAAGAGGTGAAAGTTCAGCCAGATCTTCTTGCTCAGAAGAAAATCAAAGTTGAACAATCTATGGCTGAATAGAGGACAAAGAGGAAACATGAAGCTGCTGTTGAGAAGATTGCTGAAGAATCATCTCAAAAGCCAATCAATCTTGATGAGGATGAAAGTGATTCAGAAGAGACTAGTTCTGATGAAGAGACTCTTGCTGCTAAGCTGCAAAAGAAACCAGTTCTTGTTACAAAAGGTAAGACTCCTAAGTATGTATTTAATGAAGCTGAAATTGGAATAGGTTTTACCAAACCCCTCAGAACTATCCACCCTAACCCTATTAACATTTCATCTTCTGACAATTCAGAAGAACTTGCTTGTTCTTCTGATAAATCTCAACAGAAGGATAAACAAGTTCCTTCTGACAACCCTTTTTCTGAACTAGAAAAACATTTAAGCCCTGATTCTTTGAACAATCATCTTTTTACTCATGAAACCACCAAGCCCACATCACCTCCCAAAACAAAATCACCACCAACTCAACCACAACAAGAAACTTCTACCAAACCATCATTTGAACCTCAAACCAGATATCACACATGCACCAATTAACTCTCCCATCAAACAAACCTCTCCTAGAAAATCTCCTGAACCAACTTATGAACCCACATCATCTGAACAAGCTCCTGGACTTAACCCTAACTCAGGTGCTGAACATGTTTCTCCTGAGCGTGTTCATACTTGTGCTCCCTGCCCTTCAGAGGTAGATGTTGTTCTTATTGACAACTCTGCTCCTGAATCACCAAAACACTCCACAATTCCCTATATCTCTCCCACACCTTCTGACCTTTTTAGTAACCTATCCAATCAGCTTTATGATGATCTTCTTAGGTTGTCTAATATTAAGAACAGGTTCTTGGTCTGTCCTTCTGATGTGGATGTTGAAGTATCTACTATCAAGGCCAAGGTTTGTCATGCTCTGGATTTGGTTGGTAAGGATATCAAGGCTGTGATTGGTAAGAGGGATCTGGAAGTTGTCAATCTTATGAGGGAAGGTCTTGCAAGGGTCAGTCTGAAGAGGTTAACCATGTTCAATCATGAGGAAATTGAGCTTGCTAGGATTTCTGCTCTGTCTGCAAGGGAAACTGCTGATGAATTGCTACTTAATGTGTTCAAGAACTGCTGGGTGGACTCCAAGTTGTTCAAGAGTTTAGAAGATCAGAGGATTGAATCTGCACGAATTTCTCAAGAGACTGAGAGGATTGCTTCAGAGGCTGAACTGTTGAATCAACAAGAAGTTCTTATGCTTGGGTTTTCAGAGGATGATGGATCTTCCTCTGATAAAGGAAAGGCTCCGTTGGAAGCAGATGTGGATCAATTAAGTGTCTTGCAGCAGGCTATTGAAAGACAGCGTTCTGATAACCAAGTTCTTGAAACCAAGGTGGACAAGCTGGATTCCAAAGTGGACACTCTGAACGACAAATTTGATACCATCATAGCTCTTCTTAAGAAACCCTAGGCCTCTAAGCACTTTTCATGTTTTTGCTTGTTTTTATTTCTGGTTATTATTTGTTTTACTCTCTGAACAATTACCTTATAATTTTTATGTCTTTGCTTATTTTGTTTATGTTGTTTTTGATTCGTTTTATTTTCCTTTTTCAATTTTCATTAAAATTGCTATTAAAAAAAAAAAAAAAAAAGAAACACAGAAACACAAGCAGAATTTCATTAAATTTTTTTTAAAAATAGCTGAATATGCTCTGAATACATTAGCAAAAGAAAAAGACAACCTAATCCTATTCAGATGGACTCTCAGAGGAAATCTCAGATTTCGCCTCAGAATCATCTGAAGAAATTTCTATAGGCTCTGGGTCTTGTTCTTCGTCTTCTTCTTCTTGTTCCTCTTCAGGAACATATCCAGCTAAAAACTCAGCATAGTCAGCATCTATCTCATCTTCTTCAGCTTCGGACTCTGAAGAGATGATGATAATTTCTGACTCTTGTGGTTTCTTGTCTTCTTCTTTCATTTTCTCTTCTTGTAAGACCCATAATCCTGTAGGTTCTGGTCCTGGCGCAACGCGCGCAGGCTTGGTTTGTGAGGGTTGACTTTTGTTGACTTTTTAGGGATTTTTGCACCCGGAACCTATTTTGCTTAGTTTTTCGCGTAGATTTCGATTCCGAAGTTTGTTTGTTGAGCTAAGGAATGATTTTTAGGTTCTTCGATTGAAAGACCATGGGTTGTGGATAGGTTAATTAGGGTTTGAAGGTTATTAGTTCGAGTATCGTCGTTATAACGACATAGTTTGCTGAGATCGTGCCTGTTTTGTGCTCGAGTGTCGGAATGGCACGGGGTTTATTTTCCTAGTCTTCTTATAGGAAGGAGGATGTTCTTGTATCCTTGGAATTTTATTTTTCGCGTTATTCTAGTTTTTGAAAAAACGGGCAATAGTTTACCCGCTGTTCCGAATTTTCGTTAACTCCGAATCCGTTTATATTTTAGATGGGAACTTTATATATCGGCTTGAGTTGGGATATGACTTTAGAATATTTTTAAGAGTTAGGAATGAAAAATACAGTCGGGGAAAAATGTTTCGCGATAATTTTTGGAAATCGTTTAAGGCGAACGTTTAGTTTCTAAATTTTCTAGTTTCGCGAGTTTGGTCCGTAAGCGTAATGCGACTCGTCTGTGAGGCGTGAGTTCTCATGAGAGAAAGAAAATATCTTAAGAGGATAGACTTGGATCGATCCAATGGTTAGGGTTTAATCTTGTTTTAGTGGCACTATTTGATCCTATGGCTAGGAATGATCATGATGCCTTTACATAGGATGACTTTGGTCATTGTTTTGTACTTAGAAAATATCACAAAGACCTCTCCTTTCTCTTGCTTGGCCGTGAGTCCCTTCCATGCCCTAGCTCATCACCAAATTTTCAATCCTTCACCAAATCATTCCATTTCAAGCTCTTTGGAATCCATAGGTTTGCAAGAGTTCTTCTCTAAGGTAACTAGTTCCTTTCCTTTCTCTTTAGTTGGTCAAGAACACCAAGTTTGGTTAGATTTTGGTTCATGAGAAATTTTTAGAAAAGTTCATAAAAGATTTTTGATCCATGGAAATTGTTTCTAAGAGCTTAACTAGTGTTGTTTAAGCTTAGCTTGTTTGATTCCATGAGATTAGTGAGTTTTTCATGGATTTGTTCTTGGTTAGGGTTTTTGGAGAATTTCTAATTGATCAATAATATGAAAAATGGTTTTGTTAATTGTGTATTTGAGGTTGTTTTAAGACTTTTTAGAAGTTAAAAATCTTGGCAAAGATTTATGTTTGAAAAATTATTTTCATGCTCAAAAGACTTAGAAAATTTTATGAGATTTTGGGTGGGTTTTGGAAAATGTTTTGATTGATCAATGAAATAATTTTGGGGAACAAAATGATCAAGGCCATGGTTTTGAAATGAAAAATTCAAGGAGCTAGCCTTGTTTGTTGTTGTTGGCCGTGGCATACCTTAGTGTATGGCCATGTGTTTTCAATTTTTTTGAGTCCTAAATGAGAAGGCTTGATCATGGTTTTAAAAGAAGATTCTTCAATGGTGCTTGTTTGAAAAGAAAACTAGTAACTTGTGATTTAAGAAAACAAGTTATTTAGCAAAGAGTTTTGGGCTTTGTTTTGTGAAAAACTTTGAAGAGTTTTTGTGTTGATTGAAAAGGTTTTGGTGTATAAAAATGATCATGCTTTGATGAAATGATCATAGGTGGGTCAAAGTATGATTATAGGATGGTATTTGGAAAGAAAAACTTGAAACTTGCGACGCAAGAAAAACTCGATTATTTTGTCGAGATATTTTCGTAAAATTTTTAGGTTGTTTTCAAGTGTTTTGGTAGTGTGTGAAAGTGTCCTTTGAAGTTTAAAACCATAGAGAGCAATGGTATGCTTTGAAAACGAAAATGTGTTTGTTTCGTGAAAAATAGTGTATTTAACTTCGGGAATTTTTAATCACTATGGGGAGGACTCGGAAATAATATCCGAGAGTGTTAGGAAGTGCCTTAGACACCTCTAGACCTTTGTTGATAGGTTTAGTTTCGTTAAGATATTTTGGGAGAAACTTATGCATTGTCCGCTCGTTATTTTTAGGAAACGCGAACGGTAGATAGTGTGAAACGTTGTGGTTTTTGGTTGGAAGCATTGCCGAGGTAAGGGCACCTTTTTATTTCCGTCAATAGCATTAGGGTATGCTTGTGGTTATGCTTGTTGTGGTTCCATGCTTGTGTGCTTGGTTGTTTTCGATGTTATTTGTCTTACGTATAGGTGGGAAGTATATGTGTTGACATGTGGTTATGAATATGTGTATGTTTGTTGCATTAGTATATGTAGGGACGTATGCTCATGCAAACATTGTCGGTATTTGATCTGGGTGATTGTACCGGGTGATACTTCCGCCTTTAACGGAGACGGTATTTGATCTGGGTGATTGTACCGCCATTAACGGAGCCGGTATTTGATCTGGGTGATTGTACTCCGGAGTATCCACCAATTGAGTTGGCATTTGATCTGGGTGATTGTGCCGGGTGTAATCCACCTTTTTCCGGAATTCATGCATGTGGCATTCGATCTGGGTGATTGTGCCACAACCATTCATTAGAGGTCTTGCATTAGGGTATGTGTGCACTTTATTTATTCTTCTTGGTGTGAGGATGTGATAAGTGTTTACCGCTTTCTATTCTGGTATGTGTATTCGGTATTTTATTACTAGTTTCCAGTTGGTGACCCTTATTTTGCATGCCATATCGCGGGCTCCTCCCACCCCCAGACGATGGAGCGCCATCTGAGACCGTAGGCCGTGTGGACGGCGAGGACTTTGTGGACTATCCCGGTGTATGTTTTATACATTATACTCAGACATGTTAGTGCCGTTGGGCCTTGTGATATATTCGGTTCATGACTCGTGTCTTTTTGGTTGATGAACTTGCTATATCCGTTGTATGTAAATTATTCAGGTACACACTTTGCTTCGAGGAAGCCCTGTAATATAATGTGTTGATGTTATATTTATTTTCTATTGAATGATGAATTGCCGAGATAGCTGCGGGCGTTCACACGCGCCATTTTATTTAAGCGTGTTGATTTAAAAAAAAAAAATAATACCCCTTTTTATGCTTTGAAAAACGGGGTGTTACACTTCTCGTTCGCGTTCCTAATCCTTTCTTCTACGAAATTCTGCGATACGAGCACTAAATCTCTTCATTCTTCTTGATCTCTTTTCTTTGTATATTGTTTGCGTTTTGTTGTGAAGAATGTTTGTCAAACTCGTTCTCTATTTATAGCCTTTTTGGCGCTTTGGTTTTTGCTTTTGAAATAAATTTCACCTCCGTAACAACCAATTCCTATCTTTGACTGTCTTGGTTTCCTAACTTTTTGTTTTTTTTACTTTTTGATAATGACAAAAGGGGGAGTAGTTACGCATTAATTGATATGTTTCAAAAAGCTGAAACCACGCTTTATGTTTGTTATGTTATTAAAGTTGTTTAGCAAATATTTGTTTTATTGCGGAGACTGAGTATTTTAAACTGAAAATAAATTTCATTAGTAAGGATAAGTTAAGAGTGCAATTTTAACTTAACCTTATGAGACTTAGGAGGAGAGCTTGCAAACCTCTCGTCCTAAAGAAAAATATGGAATTTAATTTTATTTTAATTACTTAATCTTATACTAAATTAAAATATCATGGATAAATCTTAAAGCTAAGGCTTTATGAAGTATCAATCTTAGGGGGAGCTTGCAAACCTCACAAACCTAAGAGAAACATGATAAGTTAATTTAACAACAATTGTCAATTAATACTTATGTTTGTCATCATCAAAAAGGGGGAGATTGTTGGAACAAAATTGATTTAAAAATGTTTGCCCCTAAATCTATTAAGGTTTTGATGATAACAAAGTATTAATATACAATTGGAAGGACTAAAAATTTATTTTAAGTGTGCAGAACTTAGCTTCAGACAAGCTCTGAAGAAAGCTCAGAAGACAAGTCCTGAGAAGTTCGCAAGAACTGAGAAGATAAGAATCTTCAGATGTTACTTACATCAGAGGATGAAGACATCAGAACTTACTAAAGTCTAAAGTGAATCAAACTCTGAGGTATATTTTGAATGGTGTGAAGATTCGAATTTGAAGGTCAACTCTATTACCAATGAAGAAAAGGACCTCTCAACCTTGATCAGAACAGCTACTTACATTTTATCTGTCCACAATGGAGAACGTGGGTTATCAGACTTATTAGCTGAATAAGGAAAGTCTTCTCTACACATGGTCAAAGTTACTGAAACTCTTACTCTGTTTTGGAAACGACCAAACTACATCAAGACAAGTTGCTTGAAGACAAAAGATTATCTTCATCAACGGTCATCTTTGCAACGACTCTTTATCAGTCCTATATATACTAGAAGAATCCAGTTGCAAAGAAATTAACAATCTTTACACGCGCTCAAACAATTCTGATTTGCGAATACAAGCTCTGAACCTCTGAACTTGTGTTTTTAACTCTTAGTCCAAATACTTTGTTCTCACTGTATTTGTTTATTAAGGTTCTCTTAAGAGCAGTTGTATTCATTCAACAACTTTATTATCTCTGTAAATTTGTGAAGTCTAAAGCTTGTGTGCTTAAGTGAGAAGTCTTAAGCTTGTGTGCTTGAGCATAGTTGTGAAGTCTCTTGCTTGTGTGCTTGAACATTTGTAATCTTGTGTGATTATAGTGAAATCCCTTGGAAGTGCAAGGGGACTGGACTACTCTCGTTTTGTGAGAGGAACTAGTATAAATTGCTTGTGTGATCTCTCTCTCTCTCTTATCTCGTTATATTGTGTTATTTATCCGCTGCCATTGTAGTTGAGTTAAGAACTTTGAAAAAGTTTTAACTTGGCTAAAACACAATTCAACCCCCCCTTCTTGTGTTTTCACACCTTCACAACACACAAGCAACGTAATAATTTTGGCTGTTGAAATGGTTATTGGGATCCATTTCACAAAAAAAAAAGACTAATATTTCAAGATTAACACTAATAGAAAAATAATAATAAGATTAATATAGTGAAAAAATCAATTTTTTTCCTGTGTCCAAATCAAATGAACCGAGTCTCTATTTATAGACAAAAAAAAAATCATGAATTTTGGTGAAAAAAATAAAAAATAAAAAATTAATTTGCAACGAAATAATTGAGTTCAAAGTATTAAATGGATAAAAATCCAGGCAACCAATCACAGTCAGCCACGTGGCTGAATCTTATCAAATAACACTCTCTCCACATCCAGCCCAATGGCCAGTCTCACCTTGCGCGCGTGTGGCACACACGCCTGCTGTGAGCCACAAACAAGTTGCCGCTTGGTCCCCCTTGTTGATGTTCAACTGTGTTGAATCAATTCATCACCTCTCCCCTCCAACTCACCTTCAACACTACATTCAACACACCATTGCACAGATTTTATGTGTTGAATTCATTTTCAACAGACCCATTGCACTTGGTCTTAGTCAAGCTCTTTAAAGGACGAAAAATGAAGTTTTTTTTTTAAGAAAAAAGTTTAAATAATAAAATCACTAATCTATAAATAATTAAATTAATAATGCAATATATATTTAAATTTAAATATAATATGAGAAAAAAGAATATGCATTGACAGTGTAAAATAATTTTACACCGTCAACCAATATCAACCATGTTTTCCACCACATCACCCCACTAAATCCTACTTTCTTAGTATGATGTGGAAGAATGCTTCATTCTTATTGGTTGTCAGTGTAAAATTAATTTACACTGACGGTGCGTACTCTTTAAACTCATATAATATTATGTAAAATAAGAGAGTTTAATGGATATGCATTGACAGTGTAAAATATTTGTACACGATCGTCTAATAAACAACTATTATTTTGTCATCCAATATCAAAAAAATGAGGTAAAGTGGGGTGATGTGGCAGAAAACATGGTTGGTATTGGTTGACAATGTAAAATTATTTTACACTGTCAGTGCATATTCTTTTTTCTCAAAATAAAATGATTTAAAAATTATACTCAGGTTCGACTTTTAATTTTAAAGTTTTTAAAATATCAAAATTATATTTTAATTAATTAACTAAATTTAAATTTTTACTTTATCAAAATTATTAACTAAATTAATTTTTAAGCCAATAACTTCAACCCGAGTATAGTCCAGAGTTAATAGTGCTTCAGTTGAATCAGAGTATAACCTTAAGGCAAAGACTAGGGTTAATTGTGTGTTTAGTTGATCAGGAGCATAATCTTAAGTTGAACATTTAATTCAGAATAATTAAATTGCATAGAAAGTAAGCACTTAATTTTAATTTATATAATAAAATGAAAATTATTAAGGTTGGATGAAATAACATATATCATCACAGAGTGTAATTTTTAACCGAAAATTATCATAGCCAAGTGGTTAAGTTATGTGTATATTTTTAAATAAATTATATTATTATTTTGGGTCAAGTAACCTAGTGGTGACTGGAATTTTACCTTTTTCAAGGTGAAAAAATTACGTATTCAGGATTCGAACCGCGATTCCACCTTTATGCATAGATTTGGTCAACTTCTTTGATGTTATTAAATTGTGTGGTTCATACTTTTAAGTCTATATTTTTTCAAGAAATAAAAATTACATTTAAAGGTAGAAATATGAAATATTATTAAAATTGATGATGACATATTACTAAATTATATTTAAAGGTAGAAAATATAAAATATTATTGAAATTGATGATGACAAATAATTTAAATTTTTTTCCTATCTTTATGTGTATCTTTTTCCTATCTTTCTATATTTTTGCTATAATTTTTTTTATTAACTACACTTTCTATAATATTTTTATTGTTTTTGGTTTGTTCATATTTTTATTCATAAATAAAGTAAAATTTAAAAATAAAATATAATTTGACTTAAGATTATACTCCGATTAAATTTAAAAAGTTACAAAATATATAAATGAAGTAAAAAAAATTGATAATAAATAAAGTAAAATTTTAAAATAAAGTATAATTTGACTTAAAATTATACTTTTGTTCAATTGAAGTACCGTTAACCGTAGTCCTTGATTTCTTTTCGTAACCGTCGTTAGGTTATGGTTAGAACTACTCAAATATATAATTCTAATAAGAACCAAAGTTCTAGCGCAATGAGTAGTGAAGCAAGTTCAAGTGGAGGATTCGATCCATCCGCACAGAGTTCGAGCACGACTAGTTCAATTACTGCTTCAGTGGTTTCTAGTCTTGCAGTCTCGAATGTTCATGATGTCATTCCAACTATGCCAATAACAACTATGGCATTCCCGTCTGTAACTGCCGGTTATGGACGTCCAAAAGTGTCTTCAGTGCTTAATCCTATGTATGGGCCTCCCCCTACACCTGGCTTTCAAGGTATGCTAGTGTTCGAGCCTGATAGGTATACTTCTCCTAGAGTAACTGCCCAACCATTAACTACTGCGTTTGTGTTGTCTTTAAGACAGCAAATGGATGAGAGTAACCATGAAATGGTTAACCTTTTGACGCAGCAAATTGGCACTGTGTTTAACCCATTAATTCAAAATACCAGTGAAAGTTACCAAATGCTAGCATTTCAAATGAGTCGAATTGCTGATTTTTTTGGTACACCCCCTCCACCACCAAGAGTAAATCAGTTTACTCCACAAGTAATATTGCCTGCAATGTTTGCAACTCCGGTGCAACAGAGGCCAACTTATGTGGCCAATGAAACAGTACCAAACCCAGCACCAGCACCAATTGTGCAAGAGGAAACTCATTACCCATATGAGGTTAATCAAAATCCTCCAATGGTTAATCAAAATCCTCCAATGGTCATGGTTAGGAGAAACCAAGATGCTGATGAGGTGGTTCGAGTGGTTCAGAATAATAATCTACTTGGCCAAAATAACTTGACTAATCTAGTTGAGACAATTCTGGCCCAAAATGGCCTGAATACAGGATGTCGAAGGCCTAATTTTGTCTCTGTATTAACTGAGTATGTGTTACAAACAGAGTTACCAAGGGGTTAGAAAGTCCCAAAGTATACTAAGTTTGCTGGGGATACTAGTGAGTCAACTGTTAAGCACATTGCTAGGTACTTAGCTGAATCCTTGCTGGGTAAAATCAATTTTTTGAGGAGGTTTATTTCGAACCTAAGTGGTAAGGCTCAACCGTTCTCTCCACGGCTAAAACTCAAGAAAGATGATGTATTCAAATGAGGGATTGGGTGCAGAACACATGTTAGGATAACCAAAGTGTTAAAAAGGCAACATGCTCTTCAGTGCTCACTTCATCATCATCCTTTTGGTTTTCTAGGATGTATTTGGAGTAACATTTGTTGTGGAAGTCAAATTTGATGTTGTCGGAGGCCTTAAAAGGGTCATATGTATCCCCAATTGGTAGCAAGCCAGTGATAGCAGCAACATCAAACAAGGTGGGGGTCATCATGTAACACCCAAACCCATTATTTATATATTTCTACCTTTAGTAAAATCTTTTTCAAAATACGCAACGGAAAATCACATTTAATTTATTTAATATCGGTTCGAGTATTACACTCCTCTACCAAAATAATACTAATGTAATTAATTAGTAAAAACAGTGTTTATACAAAATAATCCTCTTTATCAAAAGGTATAGTTTTACAAATAAATATCAAAAGCCATAAAGACTCTATAGTCTAAATACAACCTAGATAAGGAGACTCTATATACATATAAAACCCTTTTTCCCGTGTCACAATCAGAGCAGAGCTTCACCGACGACTCGACATCGAATACCACAAAACCTGTGAATCTGAACCCCCAACGGTCCAGCACATAACACATAAAAGAGAGTTAGATAACATACTCAAAATATACAAGTGTAAGTAAATGGTACTTAAACACTTCTTCATAAAACATGCATAATCATACATTATACACATACATCATCATCTATCATTCAATCATAAGTTCTAGATCATTATAATCAAACCTCACTTCAACGAATGGAAATAAGCACACATAGCAAAATATGCGTCACTTAACAATTTTCACATAAATGCAAACATATGTGTCACATATCAAATATCAAATAATGTACACATATCCTAATGCAATCTAATGCCTCAACTTCATGCTATGTCATCCTAGACATTTCTAATGCATGTGGTACCATCTTCTTTATTAGAGTATCTCACCTCTAATATCCTTCTTTATCGGATAAATATAATCCGATATCCTTCTTTATTGGAATATCCAATATCACATATATTCATGAATGCATGTATGTATTTCATGAATTCACTCACAATAAATAGCATTAAGCTCTTCATTTACTAATGTGGAACACTATCCAACATTACTTCTTTATTAAGATAACACTATACCTTAATATCCTTCTTTATTAGAATAACAAAATCCTAATATCCTTCTTTATTAAGTTGATTAACACCTTAATATACTTCTTTGACATTTAAACAAACATCATCAATAATCATCTTCCAAAACAAGATACACACACATAATCCAATTGCATACATCATCACAAAAGCATAAGATTAAGTCATATTCCTAACACATATTCATGATCATCACAATCATATTTATCCTCTAAGATTACTCAATTAATCTCATACAATATGTTCATTACCCATATTATAATCATATATGTCTATTACAACAATTAACATACATAATATAACATGTTAGAACCCTTAAAGCCATTCAAATTTCAAAACAGCAAAGTGTTGTGCTATCACGGTGGCTTAGCGAGCCGTAGCGAACGTGTTCGCTGAGCGAAGGCTTAGCGAGCATCAGCGAACCACACCAGTGGGACACTGGCTCCTGGCGAGCCGTAGCGAACAGCTCCTGCCAGAAATGCTCAAAACATGCGATTTCCACCCAAATTCACCCAAAAATCCCATTTTTCATGTTATAAACCCCAAATGAGTTTGTATTCAAGTGCAACAAACATATCTAAACACAAAAGGACGGTTCATTTCACCGATCTACCATTTTTACTACGAAAAAGTAAAGGTTTACCACTTTTACTCAAAACACTCAAGAACACAATGTTCTTGAGTTTAATCCTCTATAAATCCCGTTTTTATCCATTAGATTCGTTCATACATCATGTTAAAAGCATATTAAGCATGTTATGAACCTTAGAATCGATTTCCATTAAGAAAATCCATTCAAAATTAAAACGAAAATGGGGTGGAGGAAGTTCGGGTGAGGAGAAATCGACATTCTCCCCTTCCTCGAGTCACCCACGAATATGAAATCTACTCTCTTACCTTAGATCCGACGAAAGCTCGACGATTGCTCTTGATCTCTCTTGCTCAAGCTTGCCCTAGCTCTCCTCTTGCTCTCCCTTCTCTCTTCTTCTCCCAAAAACAAGAAAAATGAAACTTTCTCTCTCTAATGGGCTATAAGTAGCGCCCCCCACTCATGAGACAAGGCCCATTGGGCCTCAAGCCCACTAACATGGCCCAACTCGCGTTAACTCTCACTAACTCGCGCGTTAACTAGAACTCTCGATAAATAACTTAAAGTTACTATCTTACTTAAAAACCACGTCACCAAATAATTAAACACTTACATAGTGAATAATAAATTTGGGTCGTTACAACTCTCCCTGTAACACCCGAACCCATTATTTTAATAATTCTACCTTTATTAAATCTTTTTCAAAATACGCAACGGAAAATTGCAATTTAAGTTATAGAATATTAGTTCTAGGTATTACACTCCTCTTTACAAAATAATACTAACATGATTATTTAATAAAAACTCGTTTTATACAATATAAATTTCCTTATAAAAGATACATTTTTCCAATCTAAATACATGAGTCATGAATGACTCTATATACTATATACAACCCTCTTTCCCGTGTCACAATCAGAGAGGAGCTTCACCAAAGACTCGAACAACGAAACACACATATCTTGTAAAATCTGGGACCCCGACGGTCCAGCACATAACACATAAAAGAGAGTTAGACAACATACTCAAAATATACAAGTGTAAGTAAACTTATACTTAAACACTTCATCAACATTCATGCATATTCATATATCATGCATATACTTCATTTATAAGCATACATCATCAATCTCATTCAATTATAAGCTACAAAAGGTTATAACCAAATATCAATCATAATTCACAAGATATTGAAGCCAATTACATTTAAAAATCATCGGACAATCAACACCTACATCAAGTCTAACACACATACACAATTATCACAAATTCCAAACATATGTGTCACATATCAAATATCAAATAATGTACACATATCCTAATGCAATCTAATGCCACAATCTTCATGCTATGTCCCCTAGACATATCTAATGCATGTGGTACCATCGTCTTTATTAGAGTATCTCACCTCTAATATTCGTCTTTATCGGATAAATATAATCCGATATCCGTCTTTATTGGAATATCCAATATACAACAACAATTCATGAATGCATGTATATGTTTTTCATGAATTCACTCACAATCATTTTAATTAGCATTAAGCTCGTCATTTATAAATGTGGAACACTATCCAACATTCCGTCTTTATTAAGATAACACTATACCTTAATATACGTCTTTATCGAATAACATAATTCGATATCCTTCTTTATTAGAATAACATAATCCTAATATCCTTCTTTATTAAGTTGATTAACACCTTAATATACTTCTTTTGACATTTAAACAAACATCATCAACACAATCAACAACAATTATATTCCACACATATAATCAACAATTATCATCACAATATAATTAATCATGGTTATAAACACCTAATTGTATGTTAGAATACCCTAATCACATGTTACAAGTGTCTAATTACACTTACATTCATCAACAAAAATTGTTGTCACAGAGGCCTTCGCTGAGCGAAGGCTCAGCGAGACATGGCGAACCTCACCAGGAAGTCACCTGCTCATGGCGAGCATTGGCGAGCTTCAGCGAACTATTCGCTGAGCGAAGGCTCAGCGAGCCTAAGCGAACAACGCCAGGAAGACACCTGCTCGTGGCGAGCTGCAGCGAGCTGTGGCGAGCTGTTCGCCACACGTTCGCTGAGCGAAGGCTTGGCGAGTGTCTCCTGTCAGGACAGTTCAAAACCTGCGTTTTCCACACCAAATCACCCAAAAATCCCATTTTTCATGTTATAAATCCCAAAAGAGTTTGTATTCAAGCATAACAAACATGGATAAACACAAAAGGACAGTTCATTTCTCAGATCTACATCATAAACATCGAAAAAGTAAAGATTGAACACTTTTTCATCAAAACTCTCAAGAACACAAAGTTCTTGAGTTTAATCTTTCATAAACTCGTTTTTAACCATTATTTTCGTTCATTAATCATGTTAAAAGCATGTTAAACATATTAAGAACCTTAGGAACGATTTCTATCAAGAAAATCCGTTCTAAGCTAAAACGAAAATGGGGTGGAGGAAGTTCGGGTGAGGAGAAATCGACATTCTCCCCTTCCTCGTATCACCCACGAATATGAAATCTACTCTCTTACCTTAGATCGACGAACTCCCGAAGATTGCTCCTCGAATCTCCCCTCCAAGCTCTTGCCCTAGCTCTCCTCTTGCTCTCCCTTCTCTCTAGCTTTCTCAAGAACAAGAAAAATGAAATGTTCCCTCTCTTCCCCTTGGCCATATGGCGCCCTCCTCACAAGTCCATAAGGCCCATTGGGCCTCAAGCCCAATTGCTTTGCCCAATAACACGTTAACTCACTCTACTCGCTTAATAACTAAAGTACTCGATAAATAACTTAAAGTTACTATCTTACTTAAAAGCCACGTCACCAAATAATTAAACACTTAAATAGTGAATAATAAATTTGGGTCGTTACACTCCCCCACTTAAAAGATTTTCGCCCTCGAAAATTACGCTACTAAAACAACTCCGGATAACTCCTGTATCCGACCCTCCAACGAAACGCTCAAAACACTACACATTACCAAGTTTGACAAAATTAGTTTATCCCATCCAACACAATTTTTGTCTATTTATCAACAAGAGATCAAGGATGGCCAGTTCCTCAATTTGTCGATAGATATTCAACAATCATGATATCGGCACAAACCATTCTAATCAAACCGCTAAAACATCCACTTCGTACGAAACATCCATAGATTCTCATTCTACGACCTCACAACATTACCCCCAAAATAGGTACAACCAATCGAACTTACTCGGAAAGATACTTCCGTGGAATACTTCCACAACTCCATAATTCTCATAAATCTTTGATTCCCTCATGAATCACTTAACTGTGCTACATCACTTATTCATATTCGAATTTTATTCCAACTTATCACTCGATATTTCAATTCCAACAATCACTTGATGACCAACATTCTCAAACTTCATTGACACATGCTAAAAACTACCGTCTCTAACCGTCAAATTCCTTTTCTTATATATCTCCAATCATTGAGTCGAATCTTGATACGACTATTCTATTCCCAAGTAATCTCTTAACCAATATTTACATTCTTTAACGCAAACATTTTCCAATACCACTTCTCCTTAATCCCTTGCAATTCACTACTTCAAAATTAGGCTACCGCCTAAAATTGGTTCACCAAACCATCATAACTTCTATCTCATTAGTTTCAAACGACATCTTCAATTCGCCCACAATCCATCTATCCATGTTCCCCATCATCTTGCATTGCAACAAGCATACTTTTCTCCTCTGTTTATTCACCCATCGGTTTCTTATTCAATTCTAACCTCTACTAATCATCATCTCTCTATGGATAGCTATCTTTAAACTTCTCCTTAGTACATTCGATACCAAAATCAAACTCTTGAATTTAATCTTCAAAAACTCCAATACTCGTCATACAATCTAATTCTATCCATCAAATTCTAATCGACTCTTGTCTTAGTATTCTTACTAATGATTCCTTGTCTACTCCCAGTATGACATCTCTAGAAAATTTCCAAAAATTCTCGTCCAAAAATACACTTTAAGTTATACACCAAATCACTACCGTTCCATCATCCATGATGAAACAATTTAAAATCCTTTACTTCATTGTCACCGATTATGACCATACTACATCAACATCCACGATGCATCTAACAACACTAGTCTCCACCGACTTTCCTATTCCATAAATCCAAATTCCTAGTAAATACTTACTCACTCTTATCTTGTGGGCACTACAAAATGTTCTCCGACACTTACCTTAGGCATCGCCTTCAACTCCTCACTATATGTGCTCAAACACAACATCTACTCACATGTGCGGTAATCCTTTTCGCAAATTCTCACCTAGCACAAGTCACTTCCAACATGACCTCATATACTCATTCTCTGCACGTTCTTCAATGGCTAACTTTCTTATTTCTAATCATTCTAACACGTTACTACTCACTTAGCTTCATCTCAACCTCCAAGAATTTATGATCTCGCTCGACATGCGACACTAATTGTCCGGTCATTATCCAAATCCAATTATTTCTCTTCGACAAGCCTCTCACAAAATCTTTCGAATTGTTATCCTACTTCCATCTTCGAATAAACTCGATTATTCATATGATCCTTACTTTCAATGATTCAACAATCATACTCATCCTATCACAATGCCTCTTAATTCCATTCTCATCTACTTTAAAACCTGCTTCCCTTCATCGATTAATTAACACCAACGGTTCACTAATCTTCACATCTCTTTCTCTAAGCTTCTCAAATCTCTTCTGGAAATCACTTCACGCACTAGACTCAGAACTCCAAATTGTTCAACCAATTCAACCTACTACCATATGCTCGACTCGCGTAAAACTTCTTACTCAAGCATCCGCTACAACATCCGATCCACTTGGATGACAACTTACTTCAAAATCATCACCTCTCAAGAATCCTAATCACTCCCTCTTCCTCATATTCGACTCCTTCCGATCAAATAGGTACTTAAACTTTGGTCCACAAAATGACGCCTTCATACTTTTAGTGCAACACACAATCATCGATCGTCCCAAATGCTCTTCATCTTACTTAACCAATCTCACTAACGCCCCTACGGCGAAACACTTGGTCTGACAACTTCTCTTCTAGTAGTTTCTCACAACTTGTTGCTCCCATTCATTCCACTTCGAACAACGTCACCCATTCCTGAATATTCCGCTTCAAGAACATCTCTACTCATCTCATCTTCTCACGTTCAAAACATCTCGGAGGGATATAACCTTCTCCCCCACTTACCTCAAACTCACTCGTACTCTTCCACTAGAACTTCCGGTGCTCACACCTAACGGTTCTATCGTCTCTAAACATATTCTTCCTAATAAGAAACTAGTATCGACATCGTTTACACGCATGTCGCATACAAGGGACAAAACCTAACCCACGATACCTAAACACTTACACAAAATCATGCAAGCATCCAAGTAACCTATACTTCCCTCACTTTTCAAAGTTAGGAAATCAAAACAACACAAGAAAATGAATATTGCATAGCAATAATTCATATTCACATTTATTCTAGTCCTAACAAACACAAGAAAACAAGAATCTCACATCCAATCAACTTAGGAGAAGACATCAACAAAATAAATTTCTTGTCTGGCTCCCTCGCTTAGCAAAAGCTAGCGAGCTCCCGGCAAGACAAGTCAAAAACATTCACAGGATTTAGCAAGACTTAGCGAGACTCAGCGAGGTTCATTCTTCGCCTAGCGAGCACATCCAAAAATCAGGGTGCTCTGCTACGGTTTTGAACTTACGCCCACTAAAATCTCATTTTCTCGACTCACCGATCCACAAAATTCAAAACTTCAAGCATATGACATCATTATAGACTTGAAAGTACAATTAGAATCATGCATCAACAATCATAACATAGAATTATGAGATCTTCATGTTTTTACTCATAAAACGCATAGTAATTCAAGTTCCTAGTAATCATCTAACACATGTTATAAACAACCATATAACAACACACACTAGGATTCACTAACATCCTACTCTTCTCACTATCTTGAAAATTTAATTTTCACTTATTCAAAAGAAAATAACTCTTTATTTTCACCAAAATCTTCACGAAATAATATTAGTTTTTCTTTTAAAATTATTTCAAATCATTACCACATGCAGTTTTATATCATGCCGGATCGTCACATGCAGTTTTACATCATGCCGGTTCATCAACAATTAGCAATAAGCATCAATCCATCAAGTTTAAACTACAAAAAGGTTAAACTCTAAGCATATACAACTATTATAAACATAGAAGTATAGCACTCACACCATTACTCAACAAAAGAATGGATCGATTAATCCAATTCACACCACTCATAGTTCCTAAATGAACAACATAAGTGATTTCACAAAACAAACACAACAAAATTGTTAGACAAACACGACTGACACACAATACTCACTTGGTCTGACTGCACAGACCTGCTCTGATCGACACATAACCCACACAGTCCAAAGACAACGGGGCTCTGATACCAATTGTAACACCCAAACCCATTATTTATATATTTCTACCTTTAGTAAAATCTTTTTCAAAATACGCAACGGAAAATCACATTTAATTTATTTAATATCGGTTCGAGTATTACACTTCTCTACCAAAATAATACAAATGTAATTAATTAGTAAAAACAGTGTTTATACAAAATAATCCTCTTTATCAAAAGGTATAGTTTTACAAATAAATATCAAAAGCCATAAAGACTCTGAAATTTCTGGCACACAGTGGACAGGTGTTGATCAAGGTGTATCAACACTTGTCTGTTGTAGACAGATGTTGTTACCGGTGCGCCAACACTTGTCTATAAACAGAGCAAATAACATAAAAACAATACAGACAGTAAAGTAAATAACACACAAGAGTTGTTAACCCAGTTCAGCCTAAAGCCTACTCTGGGGGATACCAATCCAGGAATGAAGTCCACTATCAGCAGTATTACTTCGAAGCTAAACTCACCCGTTTACAACTTCTCACTTAATCACTACCCAATGACGCTTCTACCTAGGAACTCCTAGATATGAGACCCCGTCCCAATTCCCACCTTAGCAACACAGACAGCGTTGCTATTCAATTCCACAATCACAACAGGTGGAGACACACTCCTAAGAAACTAGGATTCACTCTTGCTTAAAAGCTTGCGAGTAAACCATACAACACAATAGAACAATCTCCGTACTTCAAAGCTTAGGAGAAGTTCACACTTACAACTCAATAACACTCAGGTCCTAAGCTTGCATCAATGAGACACAAGAAAGGCTCACAATTAACACTCTAAAATCCCTAAAACACACGCTTTGTAAGACTCGATTTTAGATGCTTGAAACCATATGCTTGCCTTCGTATTTATAGTAGTAGAACGACTTGGGCTTCAAGACAAAATTAGGGCTTCTAGAATTGCGGCAGCTGTGATATATTTTTGAAAACAATAGTTATATTTTTGAAACGCAAAAATATATTTTCCAAAAATATAATTCCTTTGGAAAATAAAACTAGGGTTTGGCTGCCTCATGAAACACATTAAACACGTGCGCCTTCCTCTGTAAGAAACCTTGAAACAATTCTTCAAACAGATCTTCAAAAGATTGAGTAGAAATTTAAACCCGCTAGCTGGCGCGCACAGATACAGAGTCAGGTGTTGTTCCAAAGTGTACCAACATTTGTCACAACACTTGGGGTCAGCACATTTGTCTCAACACTTGGCTAAAATATGTTTTTGCAAAATGTAGCCAATATACAAAAACCCAACAATCTCCCCCTTTGGCAAATTTTGGCTAAAACAATATTAGACCAGTTTATAGAGAGATACAGTATTACCTTTCCTTCGAGTCAACACGATCACACAACTAGGAAAGAAAGTAACACATAATAAAACTACTTCCAAGAGAGGTAAGTAGCATCAGAGGCAATGCAACAGCGGAATAAAACAACTAGCCTCATGGAACAACACAAGGGAGAAATAAACTCCCATAGTAGATGTTAAGAAGTAGGAGAAATAAACTCCTAATAGTTTAACGCGCATCCATACATCATAAGAACAACAGGGAAAAATAAATTCCCATAAACATCTGAGAAAAATAAATTCTCAGTCATAGTGGATAGTGGACTCATTAGTCAGGTGCCATAACACTTGGCACAACATTTGTCATCAAATACATTCAGGCGATCAAGAGATAATATCACTCGCACTCCACCTGAATTCATGCATACACACACCAGATAGAGAAAGAATATTCACTACTCCCCCTCAATACATGCATATTGCTCACACTCCCCCTCAATACGAGCATACGAACATTAGCACAAAAATAGTCACCAGATGTGAGAACATCTGTCCACACACTTGTCACACTCACACACACTACTCCCCCTTTTTAGCCACAATTTTGACAAACATCATGCATAGGAAATATGTAGAGTAGCAGACAATAGAAGTGTCAGGGTGCATTTATTACAGACCATAGAGCACACACAGGTGCTAGAAATCCAGGGCCTTGCCCATAAAGGAACAACAAAAGAAACACCAAAATTACATCAGAAACAAATATAAGAAAACATCAGAAATCATATTGAAGAACTTTCATCAGAGTCCTCCATCACATCCTCAGAGCCATCCTCAGAGTCACTAGTTACTTCTCCTTCTTGTCCATTGGGCTCACCCTCAACAGTCTCAGCAGCCTCCTCAGCCTTCAGTGCCTCAATCACACGATCAATTTTCAATTTTCTTGCCTCAAGGGCTCTTCTAGTCTCAGTAAGATCAACAATCATCTGCTTCCTTGAAAGTACACCAGCCTGGACAGATGTGCCAACACCTGCTGCAGCATTTGTCCCATCCAGCAGTCTCTGCTCAATAACCAACACCCCTTTCCTTTTACAAGGAACATCAGTACTTCTTAGTATATCTGGGTGTTGCTCAAGGATGATATTGCATAGCAGAGTAGGGAGAGCAACTGGCTTCTCAACAGCATAGGTCAAAGCATGGCTTAAAGTTTCTTGAAAGAAATAAGATCCATAATCAAAGTTGGCCTTGGTACCCACAGCATAGATAAACTTTCCCAACCCTCTGGCCACATCACCTGAATGGGTTGTAGGCACCCAATTGTGTGCAGCTATCCTATTCAAAACAGCATAAAATGGAGAGAGAGAAGTTGCAGCCAACTTAGCCTTGCTTGGCCATACCTTTATTCTTCCACCAGTGAGGACCTTGCAGACCTCATTGTCTGTGACTTTTAGAGGAGCCACTTCATCAGAATTTCTTTGTAAATATTGGTTGATCACAGTTGGTGAGAACTTAACACATTTACCACGAACAAATACCTGCCTGTATTCAGGACTTGCTGGATCATTACAGTTGTCAGCAACATTTATCAAAAACTCTTTGACAAGCCTGTCATAGCACTTGTCCAAACCCACAACAGTTTTCATCAAACCAGCATACTCAAGAGCTTCAACAACACTTGGACATTCAAGAATATCATTCTTCAAATTCCTTTCCAGAGCCAGCCTCCTATGATATACAAATTTCCATCTTGCAGACCCATTTTCTAGATGGAACGAGACATTATCTAAAGGAGCATAGGGAACAGATTGAGGGATCTTCTTTCTTCCTACACTCTTCCTAGATGTGCTGCCAGATGCAGCAACATCTGTCTCTGGCTCAAAATCAGAATCACTATTTGGTGGAGCTTTCCTTTTCTTAGTTTCAGTCCTAGGAACCACCTTACTGACAGGTTTGGGAGGTCCATAAAGAGGCTTTTTACCAGTATCTTTTCTAGCCTTAGAGGATTTGGGTGTTTGGACAGGTGTATTAGCCGTCTCTACACCTTTACCAGCCCTACTTCTAGTCCTCCTAGCCACACTAGCTTCAGAATGTGCAGGAATAGCCTTATCACTAACAGTGGTTTCATTTACAACTACAACATCAGGATCATCATTGACAACCTTGTCAGGAACAGTTTCTTTATCAGCATCCTTAGGTGGGGGACTCTCATCAGACTCAGAATAGTCCTCCAAATTTTCTTGTGCCAAAGATGTGGTAACATCTGGCACCACATTTGGCGCAGCGCCATGTGTTGCAACACTTGGCGCAACATGAGTCTCAGAAGCAGTTTTCTTAGTGGACTCGTCAGCAACATCATTATTGGTCTCAGTGGAAGCACCAACATTAGTATCAACAGCAACAGGGGAGTTAGGAATACTTTTCCCCAAATTTCCAGATATAGCAGGGGTCTCTACACCTAGGGTTTTATCAGATTTTGGTGTATTACGACCTAAATTAATAGGAATCTTACCGGATGTCTCAACATTCTCAACGGTGGCACTAGCGACATGTGTTGCAGCATCACTTGAAGGAAGTGGATCAGTGTGAAGCTCGGACATTGTAAAAGCTTTACTCGATTCTCCTTTAGTCTTCTTGCTTTTACGCTTTGAAACTTTAATTGACGCGGAAGGAGATGAAGGATTTGTTGTTGTTCGTGATGATTTTTCCTTCTTTGCAACTGATTTTCTCCTCATTGTTGGACTTGTGGAAGGTATGGTGTTGAGAGGAATAACATTAATCACCATTTGTGGTGATGGAACAGCATCTGTCTTCGTTGGTGAAGATTTAGCAGAGTCAGACATAATTCGGAAGTGAAATTTTCTGAGAAAAGGAGAGATTAGAGAAATGTTGATGAGGAAGATGGAGAGTTTTTGAACGTGAGAGAGAGAATGGATGAAAAGTAATGATTGTGGTTGATGGAGGTTGTGGGAAGTTGAATGAAAACTTCCTTGATTAGCGTGTAACTTTAAGTGATGAGAGGTAGTTACACGCATTACATACTGTAACTGCTATTTGTCTTCAAAAAGGCAAATTCCAAGTTTGCCTCTCAAATTTTCAAATTGATTCGCATCTAAAGCTTTTGTAAAAATATCTGCCAACTGTTCTTCGGATGCAATGTGTTCAAGTGTAACAATTTTCTCTTCTACAAGTTCTCTTATAAAATGATGACGTATATCAATGTGCTTAGTCCTACTATGTTGAATAGGATTTTTAGAAATGTTTATAGCACTCAGATTGTCACAGTAGAGTGTCATGACATCTTGCTCAACACTATACTCCTTCAACATTTGTCTCATCCATAACAATTGAGAGCAACTACTACCAGCTGCTATATATTCTGCCTCAGCTGTAGATAGAGACACACTATTCTGCTTCTTACTAAACCAAGATACTAGATTGTTTCCCAAGAAGAAACATGCACCAGAGGTGCTCTTTCTATCATCTGCACTTCCTGCCCAATCTGCATCACAATAGCCAACTAAAGTAGAATCATTACCATGAGAGTATAAAATTCCATAGCCACATGTTCCATTGACATATTTGAAAATCCTCTTTACTTGAGTCAGATGACTCATCTTGGGTTCAGATTGATATCTTGCACAAACACCAACTGCAAACATGATATCAGGCCTGCTAGCTGTGAGATATAGCAAGCTCCCAATCATACTTCTGTAGAGACTTTGATCCACATCAATCCCTTTCTCATCTTTGGTAAGCTTCAATTGTGTAGGTGAAGGGAAATCGATATATCAGAGGCAGCGGAATTTTAAAAAAAAAACGATTTCCTTTCCTTGGATCATTAAGAACTTAGAATGAATCAGTGATAGAATTGTTACCTCACAAAGTATGGAAATAGTTTCGATCACTAGCAAAGCAAAGAAGCGATGCATCTACTCAGTCCACACGAACAGAACTTCTCCGATGACCGGTGCTAGCCAATTCCACCAGAAATTCAGAGAGAATAGGGTTTAGAGAGCAGCGGCTAGGTTTTACTTTGTGAATTAGGTTAAGCTGACAAAACTTCATCACAAGGGTTCTATTTATAGAACCACTTGTGTGGTCATCAAACCAAGCACTGCACCGTACCTTACGGTGGACCGCATTTCTCTATTTTCATAAATTAAATAATAAGTCATACTTAATTATTTAATTACTAATAAGTCCTACTTATTATTTTATAAATAAGTCTTACTTATTTATTTCTCTCATCTATCTGTTCTTTGTGTGTGACCCTATAGGTTCTCGTAACGTTGGCAATAATATTAAATCACATATTTAATATTATAAACAGTGAGCGGTATCTAGCAACACATCACTGCTACCCAAGTGACGAGAATGTCATGTGATCTGACGAAACCTTTCCGTGATAACGATCTTGTGTATAATTACCCCTTTGCCCTTATATCTATATTGAACACAAGGCATAGATCGTGTCACCCTTGTATGGTTCAATATCTTATTTCTTGATCCCAGAATATACTAACCAACGAATAAGCTCAATATCTCATATTGACTTAGTTCGGCGTGGCCACGCATTTTATCAGTTATATTCAATCAAGAGGCCTACAGATATTGCTCCTGTTATGTAAGAGGGGCAAATTCCATCTAGGTCACTCATGTCCCTCAGCATGATTTGTAGAGTACCCATCAACCGACTTTATAGTCATCCTGTTACGGACAATGTTTGAACGGTAACTAAGTATTCTACTCCACATCTAGGGTTCATAGTGGTTTCAGGTCGAAGGGTGGTATACACCATTATCACTATGAGAATAACTTATGACACTTTTCATAACATACAATGTAGCATTCTCATGGCGGGTCAATCCAATATAAATATTACTCCTAATATTTATATCTATGTGAAGACTTGATATCTCATATCCATGACTCGTGAGATGAAGTCATCGGTCTACTCACATAATAGTCTCTATGTTTTACTGTTATCCCACATCACAGTAAAACTTGACTATGGATACTTTAAGAATAGTGTCATTATGTTTAATGGAGTCTCACTATTAAGTCACACTTAATGTTCCATTAATTAGACTAGCTATTCTAGGGACTTTATTAGTTTGAAACAAACATAATAAAGAAATGCCTTATTATATATATTAAATATATAAATCAAAGTCATCATACAAAAGACGATTCTATCAAAATAGATTGGCTTTTAGGGCTTACTCCAACAATCTCCCACTAGCACTAAAGCCAATCAGATATCAACTCAACATCTATTGGACTAGCGTCATCATCAAGCATCTTCTATGCAAGATTTTCTATTAGTGGATAAGAAACTCTTTCCTATGTTGGTACCCGATACATCTTCCAATTTACACTTTTGATCTTCTATAAAAAGAAATCAAGTGTCAAAACTTGTATTTGAATCGTTGGTGAGATCTGATTTTCCGTTGCTTGCAAGATTAAACCATTACCATCTTTAATGAGGTCAAGGGAATCTGCAATGTAAGGAAAACAATTTTCTGCCTCATCTTATGAGACAAACGATTCAAATCATATATTTGACCTTTGTAATAGATATATCAATCTTCTGAAGCTTGTAAGCTTATAGATTTGACATCCGAGCATAAAGTTTATTCCAGACTACAATCTGGGTATACTGTTCTTCGGTTTTGGATAATCAATATCATTGTAACTCATTTACAATGATCATTTCCAGATCCGATCAAGAAGTCATCCTTAGTGATTTTAAGATATCCATGGATATTCTTGATGGTGATCTAATGACAATCACTAGAAATAATTGGTACATATTGTTTATACTAATAGCATATAGTACATCTGGTCTAGTACATATCATGATATACATGATCAATCCAATTGCCAAAGCATTTGGATGCTTCTCATGCATCCCTTTCTCATCCAATGAGGTTGGATATTGTCTTTGAGACAAAATACATCATGTGGTGTATGCAATAATTTCAATAAAATTAAGCACATGAGGTGTCTGTACACTTCATCAAATTTGTACATAGGCTAAGGTTGATATATGTCAACAATCTATCTCTATAGATCTTGATTCCTAACTTTTAGGAAGTCTCACCTAAGTATTTCATCAAGAAACAATTACCTAATCATGTCTTACATGTGTAGTGTATGAAAATTGTCTTGATGATCAGTACGTCATCCACATACAATACCAGATTAATTTAAATACTCCCACTGACTTTCTTGTGTGCACAAGATTTCCTTTATTAATCTTTGTTTTCATAAAACTTGATCAATAAAATTGATAATTCAACTTTGAGAAATTTGAACAAATTCACAAATGAATTTTGTAATTTATATACTTTTCTAGCATCCTTTAGATTAACAAAACCCTATCCATATGTCAAATACATATGTAATGTCATTCCAATTAAGGAATAGAACCTCGTTATCTATCCGCCAGAAGTGTTATGGTGAGGCCATGTCCTTCAACTTTTGATAGGACATATTAGACTCATCTAGTTCTTGTGCTACTCGAACCGGCAGTCCAACAACAACCTTGTGGAATTGATTCGTGTTCCAATTTTGAAAGGATATGTGTTTTGTGTTACTTGAATTTACTCAAGTTTTACGTCACTCCCACTGTCTCTTTTAGAAACATATTTCTTCTAAAGAAATATTTCAGTTCATGTAATAAAACAACTTTTATCCTAGAGAGTGTCGTAAAATTAGTATCCCTTAGGTACTTCCACAAATACACATTCATTCAATTTGGGATTAAGTTTATCTAATAAACCTTACAATCTCAAACTATCATAAAGTCAAATAAGGTACTCTTACCTCCATATCGAATATGGTGTATTTTTTATTTGATTTATTGGAACTTGTTGTGGGTAAAGAATAACTGTAATTAAAATAATTTTTCAAAAGGAGTCGTAAGAGATATAAATGAACTATCTTATATGTAAACATGTCAAACATGATGTAATATAAATAGTTATTATTATACTTCTTATTTAAGCATTTACCATCACGACATGTTCGTATGGTCTAAATACTTTTCAAAATTTCCTTTACTTCATTCATTCATGAATTCTTTGAACAAATTCAAAGAATCATAGTTTGTGTCAAATACACATATTCACATCTATTAAACTTATTAGCAATGTAAATGAAGTAAGAGAAATGAAACAAGTAGTCCTTTTCTTGTCAATACAAGGTTTAGGCTCAATGCTTCTATTATTAAATGAAACTTAATAACAATTATTTGGTTCCATGTCAAACTCAACTTATACGATCAATGAAACTATTTCATTCTAAACGTAAGTTGACTTTATCTATAGTCAAATTTTTACTTCTTTAAAACAATTTCATATTTCAACAAATATGAAATTTGCATCTAGTATCATATACCTTAGATGTAAAGTAAATAATTTAACTTTCTATAACAAGATGTATGAAGAAGTCTCACTTCTTTCTTCCATTTTGACTCTTTCAAAACTATTAGTAGTTTTTCTCGTATTTGAGAACAATTCTCAATATATGTACTAATTCAGAAACTCTTTTCCGAACCTTATGTCCTTCGTAAGGACCTTTAGTAAAATATAAACTATATGCCAAATATATCTAATTATGAAGATAAGAATATTTGTATCATGATTAAAACATATTTAACTAGGTCTTTAATTAAATATGCTCCCACTATTTTACTCAAAACAAATGACCCTCGACATTTGATTCGGAAAATCCCGTTGAAAATTTTCTAGTGAGAATGAGATCCATATTTCAATTTGTTTTAAGTCAGCGTTGGGCTGATTACACAAAACGTAGTTATTTAGGTAGGAAACTGTTTCCAATTGTATCTCATACAACTCTCATATCCTTTCCGTTGGGTGAATAACACTTATTTTAATCCATCATATGGAATAACCCAACATTTGCTTCTAAAGTCATATAATCATATTATATTTTTCTTTAGTTAAGTTAAACCCAATAAATAGCAATCGGATAAACTGGTTATCTCACCGCAACTTATCAATATTGACAATGCACTTTACGTTGGCAAAACCTACATTAATCGATATTGATCTTGAAGGGTGCTATTCTTTGGAAAGCATAAAACTTAATATAGACACATCTTACTAGTATAGAAAATGCACCTTGCGTTGGCAAAACCTACATCTTCAATATTAGTCTTTATGAGTACTTGAAGGATTTTTAATTAAATTTGATCTCACCGACATGTGTATCTTATACACGCGTTTCACTTTACATGACATTCATGTAAATATGCGTTTAATAATTATATAAAACATACATGGCAAATATAATTAAAACATACATCTCATGCATCACATACATAAAATAAAATAGACTAGGTAGTATGGTTATGACCTCCTAACGCACAAGAATTAAATAAACTACTTTATTACAATTCTTTGACCCTCGAGCAAACTTCTCAAGCTTCTCCATCGGTATCATCATTTGGCGTTGTCTCTTTTGAACTCGAGCAATTACATTATTTAAGTAACTTAATAAATAAATAAATAAATAAAATGCACGACACGCAGGCCGTATTTATAAAATAAACCACGACACGCAGGCCGTATAAATTAACGCACCAAATATCTAAGGTCATAACCATATACCATATATTTAATAAATAAATAAATAAGTAATAATAACATCTTATTATTACTATTATTATTAAATTAATATTACATTGTTATGCCAATAACAACGTATCTTAACAAACTAGCGCCAAAAAAAAAAAAATTATTCTTTCTGTTTTATTGGCATAACAAACTAATATTATTTCAAAATAATATCGCATCACATGGATATATATCAAATAAAAGTAAAACTGATTCAAATCTTATAATCTATAATCAAATCTTTTGATTCATAAAAAATAAAATTATGCTAAATTTATGCTAAACTTTTAAATCAAATCTTTAACAATTAATCAAAACACTTTTGAATTAATTTAAATCAGAATCAAACCTTTGATTCATCATCGCTTTAAAAGTACCAAATCAATTTTATTTGATTCAAATCTTTTAATTCTAAATTAAATATTTTGAATCAAATCTTTAATGATTCTATAATCATCAAATATGGTAATTTAATTAATCAAAACTCCTTTTGAATAAACTTTAAATAATTCAAATAATTAATTTTAAAAACAGAATCAAACATTTTGATTCATAATCGCTTTGAAAAACCCAATTAATTAAATTTGATTCAAATCTTGTAATTCTAAATCAAATATTTTAAATCAAATCTTTGACAATTCTCTAATTATCAAATATGGTAATTTATTTATTCAAAACCCTTTTGAATAATATATTTGCAAAAATTGATAATATTATCTTTTAAAACAATTTCAAACGATATTTCTAAAATTTTGAAACAATTTCAAAATTAAATATATTTGTCAAAATCACTTTGAGTTACCATCTAATTTATGCATCAACATTTGATACGTTTTGCAAACCCTAATTATAATGGCACAACACATGCGCCGTTATGAATCCTA